>NC_091471.1:118290374-118594100 GCF_036971445.1 Narcine bancroftii | reverse complement strand
ATCTCAAACTTTTTTTTGTATCTATATTTATGCAAGAAACTGGTGTAGTGAATAACGATGGAAGGGAAATAAATAGAAACGTGGAGTTTAAGGAGAAGGAGGTGCTTTCTGTCTTGCAATGAATAAAGGAAGACAAATCCCCTGGACCAGATATGATATTTCCCCTGCACCTTGAGGAAGATAAGTGCTGAAATTGCAGGGCAGATATATTCAAAATGTATTTAGTCACAGGGGGAGGTGCTGAAGGATTGAAGGGTGCCTCATGTTGTCCCGTTGTTCAACAAGGGCTCCAAGAGTAAACCAAGCAATTATAAGCCAGTGAGCCTGATATCAGTGGTATTTAAATTATTTGAAGAATTTCTGAGAGATAGGATATATAGTTATTTCGATCTTCATCAGCTGATTATGTCTGTGGTAGGTCATGCTTATCAAATCTTGTTGTTTTTTGAGGAAGTTACCAAGAAGGTTAATAAGAGAAAGGCTGTGAACGTTTTTATATATATATATATATATATATATATATATATTTAGTAAGGCCTTTGAGAAGGTACCACATGAGAGGTTGGTTCAGAAGATTAGGACACTAGGTATACATAAAGAGGTTGCAAACTGGATTCAAAATTGACTTACTGGAAGAAAACAGTGACGGTGGATGGTTGCTTCTCAAATTGGAGGTCTGTGTTGAGTGAAGTGGTTCAGCAAACTGTTGGGACTATTATGGTTTGTTATCAATATATAACATAACATAACATAACAATTACAGCACAGAAACAGGCCGTTAGGCCCTTCTAGTCTGCACTGAACCAAACATCCCTTTCTAGTCCCACCTCCCTGCACAATGCCCATAACCCTCCATCTTCTTCTCATCCATATACCTGTCCAACCTTTTCTTAAATAATACAATTGACTCCGCCGCCACTATTTCTCCCGGAAGATCATTCCACACGGCTACCACTCTCTGAGTAAAGAAGTTCCCCCTCATGTTACCTCTAAACCTCTGCCCCTTAATTCTTAACTCATGTCCTCTTGTTTTAATCTTTCCTCCTCTTAACGGAAATAGTCTATCCACATCCACTCTGTCTATCCCTTTCATAATCTTAAATACTTCTATCAAATCCCCTCTCAACCTTCTACGCTCCAAAGAATAAAGACCTAATCTGTCCAATCTCTCCCTATACTCTAGATGCTTAAACCCAGGTAACATTCTGGTAAACCTTCTCTGCACTCTCTCCACTCTGTTTATATCCTTCCTATAATTAGGCAACCAGAACTGCACACAGAACTCCAAATTAGGCCGCACCAACGTCTTATACAATCTCAACATCACCTCCCAACTCCTATATTCCATGCAATGATTGATAAAGGCCAGCATACTAAAAGCCTTCTTCACCACCCTATTCACATGAGTTTCTACCTTCAGGGAACGATGTACCGTTACTCCTAAATCTTTCTGCTCTTCTGTATTCCTCAATGCTCTCCCATTTACCACGTATGTCCTATTCTGATTCTTCTTACCAAAATGAAGCACCTCACACTTATCAGCATTAAATTCCATCTGCCATTTTTCAGCCCACTTTTCTAAGCAGCCCAAATCCCTCTGCAATCCTTGAAAACCTTCTTCATTATCCACTATTCCACCTATCTTAGTATCGTCTGCATATTTACTAATCCAATTTACCACCCCATCATCTAGATCATTAATGTATATAACGAACAACAATGGGCCCAATACAGATCCTTGAGGCACACCACTGGTCACCGGCCTCCAACCTGACAGACAATTATCCACTACCACTCTCTGGCCTCTCCCTTTCAGCCAATGTTCAATCCATTTGACTATCTTAAAATTTATACCTAAAGACTGCACCTTCCTAACTAACCTTCCATGTGGTACCTTATCGAAGGCCTTACTGAAGTCCATATAGACAACATCCACTGCGCTACCCTCATCCACATTCCTAGTCACCTCTTCAAAAAATTCAATCAGATTGGTCAAACATGACCTTCCTCCCACAAATCCATGTTGAGTGCTCCTGATCAGACCCTGTCTATCCAGATGTTTATAAGTACTATCTCTAAGAATTTTCTCCATTAACTTACCTACCACAGACGTCAAACTTACAGGCCGATAGTTGCCAGGCTTCCTCCTTGAACCCTTTTTAAATAACGGAACCACATGCGCAATGCGCCAATCCTCCGGCACTATCCCCATATCTAATGACCTGATGATAATGTGGTTAATTGGATCAGCAAGTTTGCTGATGTCACAAAGTTAGGAGGTGCTGTTGACTGTGAGAATATTTTCAAAGCTTTTAGAGGGATCTGGACCAGCTGGAAAATTGGGTCAGTAAATGGCTGATGGAATTTAATGCAGGTAAATTTAAGGTATTGCACTTTGGAAGAGCGAATCAGGGTAGGATGCATACAGTAAATAGTAGGCCATTGAAGAGTGTGGAGGAGCAAAGAGATCTGGGAATACATATATACTGTTCCCTGAAGGTGGCATCGCAGGTTGTAAAGAAAGCATTTGGCATCTTAGCCTTTATAAATCAAAGTATTGAACACTGAAGTTGGAATGTTATGTTGAAGTTATTCAAGTTATTGGTGAAATCACAGTTAGAATATTGTGTGCACCTTTGGTTACACAGCCGTATCTTCAGGAGTTGAGTTACTGGGAAAAATTAAAGATGTTAGGACTATACACCTTGGAACAAAGAAGGATGAGGGGAGAATAAATAAAGGATCATAAGATAATGAGGGATATAGACAGAGTAGATGTGAGTAGGATATTTCCACTTAGATTGGGGGAGATAAGTATGAGAGGTCATAGCCTTAGGCTAAAAAGGGAGAGGTATAAGGGGAATATTAGAGGAAAGTTTTTAACTCAGAGAATGGTAGGAGTGTGGAATGAGCTGCCATCTGATGTAGTGAATGCAGATCAATCTTGCGTTTTAAAAATACATTGGATAAATGCATACATAGGAGTGGTCTAGAGGGTTATGGAATGAGAGTAAGTCAGTGGGACTAGCTAGTTTTAATGGTCAGGACAGAATAGAAGGATTGAATGACCTGTTTTTCTGTGCTGTAATGTTCTATGGTTCTATAATTCTAACATGCAGAAACAGTGGTGGGTAGATACCAAAATGTTAATAAATACTTTAATACTGTCTTCAATTAATTTCAATGTTAGAATATTATGTGGTCATTTTTAAAATCTCCCTGACTGGTTATCCTTTCTTCACTCCAGAAAACCATACATATAGGAAGACATCCACCCCTCTGGTGTTTATATCTTTGAATAATAACATAAGGGTTAAATATACATGTATGAGATCATGTTGCTATTAGGGACATTTTCCTTGACATTTTAAATTCAGTAGGGGTGCTCATTCACTTTAAAAGTTATATTTAATTAAAATAAATAGGATGTTCTGGGAGAAGGGGTGTGTGTGTGTGTGTGTGTGTGTGTGTGTGTGTGTGTGTGTGTGTGTGTGTGTGTGTGTGTGTGTGTGTGTGTGTGTGTGTGTGTGTGTGTGTGTGTGTGTGTGTGTGTGTGTGTGAGTGTGTGTGTGTGTGTGTGTGTGTGTGAGTGGGTGGTTGGGTGCGCGTGTAAAGTACCACTTACAAACCATCCTACGAGAATTTGAAAAGTGAAGTGGTAAGCCAAGTCATCTATAGAGAAGATTAAGTGTAATCGTTTATTATTTTAATTAATTAAGGGCTTGTATCAATTGATAAATGTGTAAATATAGCAAAATCTTATAAATATGCTTCCGTGTTTTAACCACATATGGGATCTGCCTTCTTCACAGTACAGTGTCCAATTTATAGACATGCTGACAATGTAGGGTGACATTAAGCAATTTTAAATCAAATATGAAGCTGTATTTATATGTACAACATCATTATTTAAGTTTAAGATCAAATATAAGTTCTTGGGAGTCACTATCTTGGAGGATCTTTCCCGGATCCAACACACTAATAACATTGTGAGGAGATTTCAGAGGTTTGGTATGACACCAGGAACTCTGACAATTTCTAAAGATGTGTGGTGGAAAATGTGCTGATTGGCTGTATCGTGGTCTGGTATGGGGACACCAATATCCCTGAGCATAAAGCACTCCAAAAGGTAGTGGACACAGCCCAGGACATCTCAGGTAAAACCCTCTCCACTACTGAGTGCATCTACAAGAAAAGTGTACCATTGGAGAGCAGCAGCAATCATCAAAGACCCTCATCACCCAGCACATGGTCTTTTCTCATTGCTGCCATCAGGAAAGAGGCGAAGATGCCACAAGACGTGCGCCACCAGTTTCAGAAACAGCTGCTACCCCTCCACCATCAGACTCCTCAGCAGCAAACTTAATCGGCAACTCATTTAAGGACTCTTACTTGTGCACTTTATTGATTTTTTTTTAATTCTCTTTATATTGCCGTCAGTTTGTTTATATTTGATATCTGTTTACAGTTCTTTATTTGTTTACATGTATGCACCATGTACATTTTTTTGCACTACCAATTGGTAATTCTGCCTCACCTCACAGGAAAATAAGAATTTCATGTATATGCTCTGACAATACATATGAAATATGAATGATTCAAATTCAGGTTAACTGAATATTGCATTCATTAGATTTCTTTCATGACAAAAAGAGATTCAACTTTGTGAAAAAAATAGGTATTTTTTCTGATAGAGTTCAAAGATACTGCATGGAATTGGAATAAATTTCTACCTGTGTTTATGTCCATCCTTCTAATGTTTTATTTTCATAATGGATAAATGACAATGAAATTTATTGCAAAAGTTGTCTGACAACAATCTGACTTTACCCAGCAAAGAAGGATTGTGTAATTTTGTGGCATATTGTATTGTGTATACCATAGCTGATGAGAAATAGCAAATCAACTTGGAAATCAAACAGATAGAAACAATTTCATAACTGTTTCATTTACTACACACACACACACACACACACACACACACACACACACACACACACACACACACACACACACACACACACACACACACACACACACACACACACACACACACACACACACACACACGCACACACGCACACGCACGCACTTATAGATATTTTGATATAAAGAGAAACAGATAAGATCGAATGCAAATACAATTTGCTGTATCTAACAAGTAAAAAATTGTGCTTAATCATTTATTTATGATCTCTGAATTTAAATTCTCATTAGATATTATTTTTCCATTGGAAATGGGAAAGTTCCTGGGGGATTTTTTTAAATCAAGGAAATGATAAAAATCGTTTAGGTTGTTACAGATGGAGAGATTAAAAGGACTAATCACAATTCTCCTGCATTTAGAAGAATGAAAAAAATATTTAATTGTAACATTTTGAATTATATAGGGCTTGACAGAGTAGACTTGGATGGAATACCTAGAACCAAGGGTCAAAGTGTCAAATTAAGTGCTTTACCATATTATATTGTGATAAAAAGAAATCTCTTCATCTAGAGCACACATGTCAAACTCTGGCCCTCGGGCCAAATTTAGCCCGCGATATAATTATATTTGGCCCACAAGATCATTTCAAAAATGTATTAAAGCTGGCCCGCCCTGCAGCGAGAGCCGATGCTGTTTTTTGGTAATGTCACCCCCACCATCCTCCCCCTTCATTGCACATCCTTCCCCATTGTAACACGAGAAATAGTAACACGAGAAGTCTGTCAATGTCATCAGCCAGCAAGCCAGTTGGAAGGCTCCCCGCACAACCAGTCACTTCTCCCACCTGTCGAGCGGTGCGGCGGATGGGCGAGCACCTGTGATTTCCTGTCGGCCCGACGGGCATGGCAGGCTGTGCACGGCCCCCGGGCAGCGCGAGCCCCGCGCGACTGGCACCAGACGGCCCTTCCACAGCGCGAGCGCACTTCTCCTGGTCGCCACGGCCTTCAGCGCTTGCACCCGGGCGGACCCCAGGGATGGATGGTTCGGCTCTGCACATGAAGAGAGAGATGGTGGCTGTCCACAAAGGCTGATCGGCAGGCCTGAGTGGGTGGGTAAGCAGGGGTGGGCAGAGGGTGTAGGTGAGGAGTAATGGGCAGGGGAAGTTATGGTGGTGCGAGGGGCAGTTAGAGGGAGGGATGGGTAGAAGGAGGGGTGGATAGGGAAGAGGTAAAAGGGGAGGGGCAGGGCAAGTAGGGGAGGGGTGATTAGAGGGTGAGAGACGGGTAGAGGGAGGAACAGGTTGAGGGGAGAGTCAGTAGAGGGGCGTGTATAGGATGGAGTGGGTAGAGGCAGAGCGAGTGGAGTGAGGGGTGAGTAGAAGTTGGGTAAAGGACTGGTCAGGTAGCGGGATGGTGGGTCGAGTGTGAATAGAGGCCTAGAGCCTGAGGAGTGATGCAGGCCAAAATGGACACAGCCTGTGAATGCTGACTACATCTCCACAGGGACCAAATATGTTTCCCTCAGGTCAAGCAAAGGGTGAACTTGAGCTACCTACTCCTGACCTGTAACATTATCCTCCTAAAGTTATATCCTAAAGTTTAACATTACATACGTTGAAAGAAGAGAAAACATGCAGATGTTGTTGAAAATTTTCAATAAATATTTAGTTCGGCCCTCGACTTAGTCCAAGTTTTTAATTTTGGCCCTCCGTGAATTTGAGTTTGACACCCCAGATCTAGAGAGTAGTGAATCTGTGGAATTCTCTACCCTACAGGGGTCATTTACTGAGTTTGTTTAAAGCACTAATGGTATTCCTGGAATCTACTTTGATTCCATACTCTATGCACACACATCTGAAGTAAACAATCAGCCACTATCTCACTGTGTGATGAAATGATCTGCTTCTGCTTTTGTTTCTAACGTTCATTTTAGAGGACTTTGCAATTGCAAAAGGACAAGGCAGGATTATGTGGGAGGCTATTGCTGGCATCTTATTCTCATTTCATATTTTAGGTAATCCTTTTAGTGAGAAAGGAATTAAAAAAAAACACTGAAATTATGCACCTATATTGATAATTAAAGTGACCTGAGGGAAATTCTTGCAGATATTCAATCTTAATGGCTGCACTTGGTGTTGGCGACATTCTGGCATTTAATTTATTGAACTCCAGCAGATTGTACCCCTATCTAGGGTTCTAAAATTTCAGTTTAAAGTAAAGCTCATACTTAATTAAGATTCATTTAAGATAAAGACATTAAAACTCCAGCATTCACAAAGATTTTCTTTGAGGAAGATTATAAGCATAACAATGATAAATCCTCGTCACGAGCTTATGTCTGTTTTGCATTGCTGTGGACATGTGAGACTGTACCATTGGAAAAAAAATATATTGAATGCATTAGTCATCTTGGCAATTGTAAAATGAACAAGACAATATCATTATTGTTTTTGCAAATGTGGTATAACAGGATGCCTATAATTCTGTGTCGGTATGGTGAGCCATCTAGAATATTTCAATGTTGTATAACTCTATTACTCCATGGGGGATCTTGCTCAATCTGGATGCAAGGGCCAGAGTGCTGAGGTACCTCCTACCAGATGGCAGAAGGGATTACAGTTTACATGAGAGGTGTGTGGAGATCTTCAGAATGATTATTGCCTTTTGCCTGCATTAAGTGTTATTCAAAACACTGAGAGTTAACCCTCTTAATCAGGATTTATCAATATTATTAAACAGATTATCTCATCATTATCTCAAAGTTATTTGCAGAAGTTTACTCTTCACAAATCTGTTACTACATTACCTATATTATTCCTGCAACCATATTTCAAAACTATTTTGTTGCCATCAAGTGCATTGTAACATCCACATTTCTTTTCATCTTTCCAGATATTCAAAATGGTTGAATGTTAAAAAATGACCTTGAAATAAGATTTCAGAACATACAAAGGTGGAAACATCATTTGATATGAGGTTCTCATAAATAAATCTAAGTTATTCAAGCATGCAAACCTTGCCAGCAAAGTGGTTGTCCATTTGGCCCATATCCCTCTTCTTTTCTTTGGCTTGGCTTCGCGGACGAAGATTTATGGAGGGGGTAAAAAGTCCACGTCAGCTGCAGGCTCGTTTGTGGCTGACAAGTCCGATGCGGGACAGGCAGACACGATTGCAGCGGTTGCAAGGGAAAATTGGTTGGTTGGGGTTGGGTGTTGGGTTTTTCCTCCTTTGCCTTTTGTCAGTGAGGTGGGCTCTGCGGTCTTCTTCAAAGGAGGTTGCTGCTCGCCAAACTGTGAGGCGCCAAGATGCACGGTTTGAGGCGTTATCAGCCCACTGGCGGTGGTCAATGTGGCAGGCACCAAGAGATTTCTTTAGGCAGTCCTTGTACCTTTTCTTTGGTGCACCTCTGTCATGGTGGCCAGTGGAGAGCTCGCCATATAACACGATCTTCGGAAGGCGATGGTCCTCCTATCCACATTTCTGTCAAAATGTCTTAATCATTGCTATTGTGTCCACAAAGACACTTCCACTGCCAGCTCATTCCATATACCTACCATCCTCTGTGCGCTATGTGCTCCTCAGCTCCTTTTTAAATGTTTCCCTTTCTACTAAATTCCTTCCTTACCCAGGGGAAAAGTTGATGCTGTTTACCTTATCGATGCTGCTCATGCTGGCAAGAGTCTTGCAAATCATATTCCAGCTCAATGACATTATCTTTTAAAATTGGCTTGCTTACACTATCTTTAGCTTTCATTGAGATATGTTTTCTTTGTGAGTATTTTAAAAAATATATATAATCATTATTTATAAATTTGTGGACAGTAAATATGCTTTTTTTTTAAGTGAAAACTGATTTAAAATTATGGGCTTTAACAGGATCGCTCTCTACCCTATATTTCCTGAGGATTGGAAAACCGAACAGTCGTAGATGGATGTGCATTTTGAAGGAATCATAATAAGTATCTATTTTTATTCTCTTTGTTAGTTAACTTCAGAAAATGTCAAGTCATCTTTATTTATCGTTAATACCATCATCGCACAGTAAAGGCAAGATAGTATTTCACCAGGACCACGCAGCATATTTACATAAATATATTAGAATAGAAGTTAAACACATTAAAATATTAAAATATTAAGATGTATAAAATAAAAGTCCATGGTACACTATCCACACATGTTCTGGGAATTCAGGAACCTAATGGTTTGGGGGATCTTGCTCAATCTGGATGCAAGGGCCAGAGTGCTGAGGTACCTCCTACCAGATGGCAGAAGGGATTACAGTTTACATGAGAGGTGTGTGGAGATCTTCAGAATGATTATTGCCTTTTGCCTGCATTGAGCGTAGTGTTGTAGATGTCCTTCATGGAAGGAAGAGAACACCCCCCCCCCCAGTGATCTTTTCTACTGATTTCACTATCCTCTGCAGGAACTTTTGGTCTGATATAGTGCAGCTTTCAAACCAGATGTTGATGCAGTTGCACAGGGTGCTCTCGATATATCCTCTGTAGAATATAGTGAGGATGGAGGGTGAGAGATGAACTTTCTTCTGCCTTCACATGAAATAGTGGCATGACTGGGCTTTCTTGGCTATGGATCTGGTGTAAATGGACCAGGTGAGAATCTCTGCCAAGTTCACTCCAAGGAACTTGATACTCGTGATGACTTCAATGGTTGAGCTGTCAATGGTCAGCGGAGTGTGATTCCCCCTGGGTCTGCTGAATTTGGCAACCATCTCTTTTGTTTCATTAATATTCAGATTCAGGTTGTTGGCTCTTCACCACTCCGTTAGTGACTGCACCTCATCTCTGTACGCTGACTCCTCATTCTTGCTAATAAGGCCCACCATGTTCATGTCATCAGCGAGCTTGATGATGTGGTTACAGCTGTGTTTAGCTGCACAGTTGTGGGTCAGCAGAGTGAACAGCAATGGACTAAGCACACAGCCAAGGGGGGGCCCACTTGGCCACTGTGATGGTCTTGGAAGTGTTGTCACTGATCCAGACTGCTTGTGGTTTTCCCAACAGGAAGTCAAGAATCCAATTGCAGACGGAGGTGTTTAGACCCTACAGGCTCAACTTACTTATCAGGTACTGTGGTATGATTGTGTTGAATGCTGAACTGAAATCAATAAACAGTATTTAAACATACAAGGCTTTTTCTAATTCCAGAGGTAGCCAAAACTCATGTTTTGGGTGGGGGAAATAGGGGATCTGATTAATAACTTTATTAACCTGATGGCAGATGGATTCTAGACTCTACTGCCTGATTAAGTGGTGGAGGAAAAGTCTCTCACAATATTTAAGAAGTAACTAGATTAACCATTGATTGCAAAATGGCACAGAGAGATGAGACATGGATGAAACCTGGGCAAATCATTCAAGATTATCTTGTGGACATAAACTTACCCTTTTCCTAATTCCTTATTGTGTTAATCACTAATGCATCAAAAAATATGATCCAAGTGAAGTTAAATGGGATTAGTATGAATAGGTGTTTGATGGTTGTATGGACATGGTGGGCCAAAGAGCCCATTTCCATACTCCATGGTTAATACTATGATTTTATGGCTCTCACTATCTCCATCCACCAGAGTGCCATGGTGGAGTCCATGGCTCTGGTAGCCTGGGTTCAGTCCTAATCTCGGATCCCGTCTGCATGCAGTGCATGTCTTCCCATTGATCACATTGGTTTATATCTCCCACATCAGGCGAATTGGCAACTGTATTTTACCCTTGAGTGTGGCATTAACAGGGGTTGGCAGGATCTGATGAGATGAATGAACTCCTTAAATGTTGTATTAAGAGTGGCATGTTTCTTTTATGTGGCTCTCCATGCCTGCCTCCCCCACCACTTCTCTCTCTGTAATAGAAATAAACCTTACATTCATCAGTAAATCGGGGACAGATCTTTCTCTCAAAGTATCATTCATTCTTAACATCTCTTTGCTCTTCCAACAATAATTTATGCACTGTTCTTTCAAATGGTGATTGTTGAACATGGGTGGATTTTCAACTTCAAGACACAAAACAAGGCTGATAACATTTAATGCCACAATCAATCAGACATCAAAGAATGCAACAGTTGTGTCCATTTAATTCCACCTTTCACTTTGGAAATTGCCTGCATGCTGACATAGAGGCTGGAGATATTTTCTCTTGTGGGCCTACTATAATGTAGTATAATGTGGGCTCATCACTGAAAATACTATCATTGCAGTATAAATGGCAAAGTTCAGATTATTAATAAAACTTAAAAGTTAATGTTGAGAAATTATCACTGATGACATGAGACTGACTTTCTCAAAACAATTCACTACCTGATTTGATATACACCACAAAATGCAATAAAATCCCTGATATCTGGCACCTATAGGGATTGGTTCGTGCCAGATACGTGAATTTTCCAGTTGCTTGAGATTGCATGTTGCGTGATTGGCAAACGAATGATGAGGAGTGGCAATTTTAAATATCCACAATTTTTAACCAATTTATTTTTTTTCCCCCCAGTTGATTGAAGCTGCCAGTTGCTTGAAATCCAGATAACAGGAATTTTACTGTGATCTTGATCTAGATTTCAAATACGAATCTTATTGCAGTCATTAAAATGATGTGGAATTTGAAGTCTTAGGTCTAAACCTATTTCCCATCTTCCATCTAATCCCCTGGCAGTTCCTCAAGATCAATAACAGAAGTACCAATGTATTCAAGTAAATCTATTTCATGCAATTGAACCAGCAGAAATCATGGCTGATTCAGAAAAAAGATAGTTATGGCCATAATTGAAAAAAAAATCTTCCAATAAGAGAGGAAGACATGCTATACATTTCTATAATTAACATTAAAAGGTTTAAATTCTGCACTTCTTTTTCTTTTTTTCAGTTCTATTAACAATATTTGGTCATGAATATTAATTAAGTTCACAGATAATGCAACTTCAGGAAATCAGGTGCAATAAGCAGCCGGAGAATCTCAACACTGATTGATGCAGAAAGTCCTGCCTTCCCCTTTTAAGTAGAATAGATTTGTCTGCTATCCATAAGCTCCCATCTCTTCCACACCCATATTCCAAATTGATACCGAATGATTGATAAAGCCCATCCCAGTCAAAAAATGTAGTCTTGTGAAAGATTTACAAGTTTGCACATGCTGTTAGCATTAAACATTAAAGGCTGACTTGTACATGCCATGCAGCAAAATTACTGTAACTCTAATTTAGATCAATCACTGTTACAAATTACAGATTTAATCAATGCATTATTCAGTATCAATATATGATCATATTTTCAACTCAAAATTATACAGCAATAGCGGCAATGCAACAATTTCCCCTAACCCAGAATCTGATAATGATGCACTCTACCTGATCCCAGATCTCCAGAAGTGATTGTTGAAGTCTTGATTGAGAGTACCTCATTACTATATGACAGGCACCCGAGTTTTCTCTCTAACACTAGCAACTCAAATAAGATGATAAGAACCATTCTGCTTTAATATTTAGTATGATTTACCTTTTCAGTGGAAACAATTCTATTGGAAATTATTACAAGCTCCTGTTTTATTTAGTGAGTGTCACTTTGGGGGTTGGTGCAGGCTGCAACCATTCACAGTTTTTCATAACACTTACAGACAGCATGGCACCATCGAATCCAAGCTATGAACAAGGTTGATTCTCTCAACTCAGACCAAGAATAATGGATATTTATTCAGGAAAAACATGTTAAGGGAGGTTCATGTGATTATGAGTCATATGATTAGGACACAAAGATACAGAATTGAGTACTGATCAGTCAGCCTTCAGATAAACACAGAGGTGGAGTTACTCTGTGTGGAAATGGATATTTCTGCTGATTCACCTTGTCAGGGGAATTATTTAACCACCATGACCATTGCAATGGTCATTTTGATTAACCCACATATGGGTAAAGGAAGCAGGTAAATTCCTGCATTGGATCTGAAACATGTCCATTGTGATGGTCATTTGGAAGCATTGTGGAAGTCACATAATTTGTTTCTCTGGTGCAAGGGAAAAGGGAGTTGTGGCAATCATTCATTTGAAAGGAGCCCGAGGTCCACTGCTGCCGGTGCTGGGAGCCTGAAGTCCGCTCCTGCCGGCGCTGGGGTCCCGAGGTCCAATACAACAGGTGCGGGGATCCCGAGGTCTGCTGCTACTGATGCTGGGATTCTAAGGTCCGCTGTTGCCACTGCCTGGAAGCTAACGTCCCTGGTCAGTTTGGCTCTGAAGAATATTTGGATAAATGAGGATTTTGGATATCCTAGTTTATCCAATTTTTTTTAAAAATTCAGATAACTGAGGATTTTAGAGAATCCGATTTTGGATAATTGGAGTTGTACAGACTAGAGGGGCCAAGATAGCCTGTTTCCATTCTGTAACTGTTATATAGTTATCTTCATGCATATTTGGGGTAGGTTTAAGAAAGATGTTATATTATTAATAATTATTAACAAATATATTGTTTTAATAATAACACTGTCTTGGTGAGTTTCTATTGCCGCTGGTCTGCAGTGTAACAGGAATAAATATATCCATTGTAACTGGAAAATAATTTCCACAATGGAATTTTCAAGAGTAAGTTTAAGAAGAGATTTCCCCCCTCACCCCACAAGCCACATCCTGATCTGACCTGGATTGCTTTGCCAGTGGTCAGAATGCTGGGGTTAGCAGGATAGATATGTGATCTGAGTAACCAGGCTGGGGGTGGGGTGTAGACTTGAATGTACCATGGATACTGGTGTACACCTGATCAAGTGTTTTCTCTCCTCTGGTTGCGAAGTTCACATGATACTGAAACTGTGGCAAAACATGATGGAAGTCACCAGCAACAATCATGGCACCATCAGGGTGGGAAGTCTGGGCTTTGCAGATGGCACCAGAAAACTCCTTCATGGTTTCACCCTCATTAGCCAAAGGCAGAAAGTAGACAGCGGTAATCAGCATGGCCAAGAACTCCCTTGGCAGGTAGAAGGGTCTGCATTTCACCAGTGTGACAGAGTACATAGATATGTTTTGGGAGATAAATTGGGAAAGGGTTGTTAGAGTAGGCTACATACAAACACTTTAAAATATACCTTATTTGAAATACTTGAGCTCTGCTAATGCTAGACATATAAACTCCAGAGCTTTTGCAAGAGCTTTGGAGAGTGCTCAAGAGATCCACTAATGGATTGTTGTTTGCAAAAGGCAACAGATGAAAGATGTTGTTGGAGGCACAGATTGTCTGGAAGAGAATTTAATGTTCTAAGAAGGTCATGTGGTTTTGCAGGCAGAGAGAGTTAAACAGATTTTCTCTCTAAAAGAAAGACACACACACAGATCACTTCTACAGTGTTACAGCCAGCAGAAATAGCCCGGACTCTGGAGTTTTTAAAAAATGTTAAGGAGCAATTTGATCACGGTTTTTAACATGCAAAGTGAAAGAAAAGAGGGAACAACAGCATTTCTGTTGATTGTGAAATAAAGGATAGGAAAAGTATTACAGCTACTCTTAGGATTTTATTGAAATTGAAATTGAAGTTCCACATTGAAAAGTACAGAGTACATAAAATTATATTACACTTAGATCATACCAGTTCATCCAAAGTACCCCACATTCTTAATTAAAGAAATGATATTACCATAATATTTCATTATTTAAAAAAAAAACAGATTTAAAGCCACTACCAAAAACAAAGCTGTTTGGCAAAGAGAGGAAAAAAAAAATTCCTTATCAAAGTGATAAGTGATCTTATTAGTCAACACTTCTGCATTCATATTAAATCAAAGATTCTGAAAATAATTCATAAAAGGGTCCCCATGGTGTTTGAAAATATAAATTCAAATTGGAAATTGAGCATCTAATCTTCTCTAAATGTAAACATGACATGATGTCACGTAGCCATTGAGCATGAATAGGGCAGAGGAACGTCCTTCAATCTGACCAACACTGCCCACTTAGCCATAAGAGAAGCAAAAGCTAATATATGCAAATCAGATGCCACTAAAATTATGCCATTCTTAGGATTTTAATGTTGACATTGATACATTTCAGTGAAGCAAAGGTTTTAATCTAAATAGAATATAAACCAGAGGGCTCAATTCTTAACAAAAAGGGAAGAAAAATGGAAAACTTTGGTGAATGTCTAGAGCTTATTGAAAGTGGAAGAGAAATTTAATGGTTAAAAATAAACATATGGGCTTCTGGACCATTAATTGAGAAGGAGGACAAAAAGAAAGAATGAAGTAGAAAACATAGATTCAGCCAAATCTGGAGTGTAATGTAAATTTCTATCTTAGACTGGAGCAGATGAGATTTACTAACGTGGTTTTAGTTTACGCTTTATTCATTTCTGCATTGTTGAATTTGAAGGAGAAGCAGAGGAAGTTCTACTCATGTCCTGCACCAAATCCATCAGAGAAAGACAAGCAAAACTATATTTTGCCTAATTTATTTTGCCTTTTACAGTATAATTGATTCAGGATGTTACACTGGAGGTTTCATTACTTGTATTTACAGAAGAATGAGATTGATCTGACCATGTCTCAAACCTAGTCCTCATATATGCTCTGATTCTGCACTCTGACCAGTACTGAGCTGTCCAGTTGAGTGAGGGCACGTGGAATTCAAGACAGATGCAATATCTTTGAGTATTCTGAATATATTATGCACGCAAGTATGTCCAGAAAATTAATTTCCATTGATATGCAAATCAATTTTTTTTTTTCTGCTCGTGCAAAGGCACACCAAATTGCAGCATACTTGTATTTGTTTCCAAGTCTCCAAAAGCATATTTGTATCACAAACAATGTGATGTTATGTGCTCAGCCTGCTCCTGTTAATACTATTGACACACGACTGCATCGCCAGATCCAGCTCTAAAAGTGTCATCAAGTTTTCAGATGCCACAGCAATAGTTGACCTGATCAGCAACAGTGATGAGTCGCAATAGTGTGACAAAATATATGTTTTTGGGAGATAAATTGGGGCAAGGTTTGTTAGTGTAGGTCACATTAAAACAGATCTTATTTTAAATACTGGAGCTCTGCTACTGCTAGACATGTCAGGACCTCTCCAGCTTTGGAGAGTGCCCAAGAGACTTCACTAATGGACATCAGATGAAAGAGCTTGTCAGAGCCGCATATTGTCTGGAAGGGAACTTGCTGTTCTAAGAAGGTCATGTGGTTTTACAAGCAGAGAGAGTGAAACAGGCTTTCTGAGTGTGTGTGTGTGTGTGTGTGTGTGTGTGAGAGAGAGAGAGAGAGAGAGAGAGAGAGAGAGAGAGAGAGAGAGAGAGAGAGAGAGAGAGAGAGAGAGAGAGAGAGAGAGAGAGAGAGAGAGAGAGAGAGAGAGAGAGAGAGAGAGAGAGATCAATTTGACAGTATTACAGCCAGCAGCCACAGCTAGGACTGGAAAAGGACAAGCTGACAAGCTTGTGGAAAACCCCGTTTGGAAGATGGGTTGTGTTTTCTTAGTTCAGCCTGGTCAAAGCCCTTGTGGTTCATGCAAGAGGCGAGGACTGGGTGTCTAATGTTTTATTTTGAATAAGAGAAACAAGAAGGGACTCTGTGGTGACCTGAAAGAAAGAGGTTATCATCTTGAGAAGCCTGAGTGGGCATGTATTTGGAAAGACACTAAAGTGGCTGGGTGTCCAGTGTACAACAAATCACTCTCTGAAAACTGACAAGAACCATCCTGAGCAGTAACCTTTCAAGTACTAAAGCTTGGTGAACTTCATAAATGTTAAATTCAGTGCGCAGTATATGAAATGCCTGCAACCAGTGAACTTAAAAGAATGAGAAGTGAGATTAGACTGTGAATGAAATAATTTTTCTGAACTTACACACACATTACATACATGTGCGCTTAGACTTAGAAGGGGGTTAAGTTAGGTTAAGTAAGTCAATAGTTATTTATTAAAATGTGATTCTGTTTTCATGTTTAAAGCCAATTAAAAGCAACTTTTGTTTAAGTAACTCTTTGTCTTGGTGAATATCTATTGCTGCTGGGCTTTGGGGTCCTCTGGGCTCGAAACACTAGAGAAGAATTGAAATAAATTGTGAAATGGTGCACTATGTTGTGAGAGTAATAACATGAATCTCAACATGTTGAGATAGACATGGACTTCAGGAGGACCAGGAATGACCACCTTCCACTGCATATTAACAACTCTATTGTAGAGAGAGAGGAGAGCACCAACTTTCTTGCAGTTTACTTAACTAGTGTCCTATTGTGGACAATCAAAATCTCCTTACATGTCAGGAAGAAACAACAGCAACTGCACTTCCTGAGAAGAATGAAGCAGGCAAGGCTGCCGGCCATCATTATATCAACCTTTTATGGGAGTTCTATGGAGAGTGTTCTGGCTGGTTGCACCACTGTGTGGTCCGGTCACTGCAGAGAAATGGATTGGTGGTCAATCCACAAGACCCCCCTCCATCAACAACATGATATACCAAGATCATTATCTGAATAGGGCATGCAAAATTATTGAGGACCCTTTCTACCCATCTGTCAGCTGCTCCTGTCAGGAGAGAGATACAGGAGTATTAGAGCCAGCACCACCAGGCTGAGGAACAGCTTCTTCCCATGGGCAGTGAGAATGTTGAAATAGCAAAGGAACTGCTCACACTAACCATCCAAGATTCTCATATGTATAAAACAAATTTATTTATTTATTTGTATAGATGAAATACTTGTCCTGCATATGTATTGTTTCTCTGTATGAATGTTATTTCTGGCTGTGTGTCTTCATGTTTTGAACTGAGGACCTTAGAATGATATTTCGTCAGATTGCACATGTACAATCAGATGCCAATAAACATGACATTTTCCAAGAGGGGGTTGGAGGGTGAAATGTTCATAGAAACGATTCAAAGTCCTGAATAATAACAACAGTGAGTGGTTGTGAAGCTGGAGGTGTGGGCACTGGGTATAATGGCGGTGGAAGCTTGATGGAGATTGTCTTAGAAATGTATAGTTTTAAAAGTAGCATTTTCCTTGGAGATTATCTTCACTTGGGACTCAACAAATATTGACCTAATAGTTCCCTTTAAGTAATGTATAAATATAAGTAAGTGAATCTTGATTGCTCAGTGCTTGCTTTGTACAAAACAATAATTTTCACATATAATTGTGACATCACCAATCAAGGACACAAAACAAATTAATTAATTCACATAACCCAAGCACAATTGCCCTAATCATTGCTCATATTGTAGCTCTCTGTAGAGTATTGAATAGTGCAAAAGGATTCTGAACCCAAGTTTTATTCACTTAGTGCACTTAAGTTACAGTCAACTTTAATCCAGTGAGATGATTTTTTTTCCATGGCTTGTTACATATTTTAGCCCATGAATATGATGAGTAATGTGATTGATATTAAATTTGCACTCTTTATATTTCTCTTCTATTACCTAAATTTAGGGTTTTTTTTAATCAGTTGTTTCAATACAAATGAACAAATTACTATAGCCTCAACTTTGAATTTGTCTAATCTTAGATTCTTCCAAAGCAACAAAATTCATAACTGTTGCTTCCAATAAAATTCCCTTTCTTTGATTAACATTTCTTTGAAAGATTCACCATTCCTCAATACTATGCATTGGTGACAGGTTATTAACTTGGAAAATGAATTTTAATGCTAGCCTAGATATTCTCTTCACTATAAAGGGAATATCAAAGGAAAAAATATTGCAGCATTTTAGACATTTTGTCTTGTACCAGTGATATGATGATTTCTGTAAATTTGTGTGATCTTTAAACCCTGCTTTTTAAATATGATTGATTGAAGTTAGTGTTTCTCCAATTCAATATTTTTTTTTTCCTTTGCAAATCTTAGATTTCTGTTTTGAACATCCCTCACCCTGTTCTTTGGAAGGAAAAAGATGACTTGTTAAAATTTTGTTGATATTCCCAAGAAATGTCACTCAATTGGTAGCTCTCCCGATTCACATCACAGCTTGATCCCTTTGGAGAGCCCTCTGCAAAACTGGATCTGACATAAGGGAGCTAATTTCATGACAGGCATAAATTGAACTAAACAACAAAGTTGCAGACTTTTGTTAAGTTTCAAATGTCTATTAAAAGGCAAAATGCATGGCAATTTATGAAGTGTGCAATTCCCTCATAATAAACTTTTTCAAAATTAAATTTCCACTTGCATCTCTAAACCTCAGCAAATAATGAGAGCTTCTGGAGATCCAACATTTTAATAAAATTCCCAGCTACTTATAATTTATTGTCATGAACAAGTCATGAAATTTGTTGTTTTGTGGCAGCATCATCGAGCATGCATTCACATTATAACCATCTTACAACATTACTATAAAAAAAAATTAAAATAGTAGTGCACAAAAAGTAAGGCAATGTCTTTGGTTCAATAATTATTCAGGAATCTGATGGCAGAGGGGAAGAAGATGACCTTGTGTGGCTGACTGCTCATCTTTTCCCTGATGGTAGCAGAGTCAAGAGGGCATGGCATGGGTGGTGGAGTTCTTTGAGGATAGAGCCTGCTTTGTAAGACATTGCCTCATGTAGATGTCCTCAATGGAATGAAATCTGGTGCCTGTGATGTTTCAGACTAAGTTAACAACCCTCTGGAGTATTTTTCTTGTCCTGAGAGTTGGCACCTCAATATCAGGCAGTGATGCAACCAGCTAGAATGCTTTCCAAAGTACACCGGTAGATGGTTACAAGAGTCTTTGGTAACATACCGAATATCCTCAGACACTCACAATGTATAGCCGCTGGCGAGCCTTCTTTATGATTGCATCAATGTGGAGGCTCCAGGAAAAATCCTTGGAGATACTGACATCCAGATATTTGAATTTCTTGACTCTCTCCATTACTGAGCCCTCAATGTGGTCTGGGTCCTATTCCCCTGACTTCCTTCTGAAGTCCATTATCATCTCCTTGGTTTTGCTGTTGTTGAGCGCAACATTATTGTTGTTAAACCACTCATCGAGCTGATCTATCTCCCTCCTGTACGCTTCCTCATTGCCATTTGTGATTCTACAGACAACTGTGGTGTCATCGGCAAACTTGTAGATAGCATTGGAATTGTGCCTGGCTACACAGTCGTGGGAGAATAATGAGTAGAGCAGGGGCTAAGCATGCATCCTTGTGGTGCACCTGTGTTGATGATCAGTGATGAGGAGATGTTGTTTCCAATTCATACTGACTGTATTCTTCTGATGAGAAAGTTAAGGATCCACTTGCAATGTGGGGTACAGAGGCCTGGGTATAATGAGTAGAGCAGTGGGCTAAGCATCCATCCTTGTGGTTCACCTGTGTTGATGATCAGTGATGAGGAGATGTTGTTTCTAATTCATACTGACTGTATTCTTCTGATGAGAAAGTTAAGGATCCACTTGCAATGTGGGGTACAGAGGCCTAGGGTTTGTAGCTTCTTGACCAGTGCTGAGGTAATAATGGCAATGAATACCAAGCTGTGGTCAATGAAGAGCAGCCATATGTATGATTTGCTATTTTTTAGGTGATCCTGAACTGAGTGGAGAGCCAGCGATATTGCATCTGCTGTGCAACAATTGTGACGATGGGTGAATTGCAGAGGGTCCATATGTTTGCTAAGGTATGTGTTAAATTTGATTATGACCAAAATGTCAAAGCATTTCATCTCAGTAGAAGTTAGTTCTATTGGTTTTTCATCATTACACTGTGCTTTTGCACAGGCTACATTTTAACAGGTGAAGTTCTCTTGGTTTGATTTTGACTATTCTTTCTTTGGCTTGGCTTTGCGGACGAAGATTTATGGAGGGGTATGTTCACGTCTGCTGCAGGCTCGTTGGTGACTGACAAGTCAGATGCGGGACAGGCAGGCACAGTTGCAGCGGTTGCAAGGGAAAATTGGTTGGTTGGGGTTGGGTGTTGGGTTTTTCCTCCTTTGCCTTTTGTCAGTGAGGTGGGCTCACTGTTTTGACTATTAACCTGCTTTTATATCAGAATACAATCTGGAGATGTGATATTACATTCAAATGGGCGATTTTAAATTACACAAATATCCACTCCACATTTGTAGACTGTGAATGATCTCAAAGAAGGGCAAATAAACCCAATGTAATAGGAAAGATTAGCTGACAATAAGTATCAAAATAAGTTTTTTTGTAATGGCAAGATTCAGCTGCCAAACCATCTTCCTTCCCTTACATGGAAGTGTTGTTCTTTAAAATTGATTTAAACTGTGCTTAACAAGAAAATATGATTGTAGTCACTTACAAAGAACACAGAGTCATGGCCATATGCTGATAGATTGGTTTGTCTATACACTCAATTTCTATATTTACCACTATTGTGGACTTTGTACTACTTCCACGGGGCTAAGTAGAAGATTTTGAATTGACCCATCAATTCAAGGGGCATTAATTATCAATAAATATTATTGATGATTCTCCTTGCATCTTGCTGATTTCCACATGCAGTTCTAATGCTCTTGGTATAAGAATAGAGCAGCTTAACAGGACTATGGATCAAAAGCTATTAGCAAAATAATAAAGCATTTTTCAAATTCTTGCAAAAGCTATATTTTTTAAAAATATAACAATAATCCCCTATTAAACTTTTAAAACTGCATTAAATTAGTTCACTTTCAACAATACATTTAATTGCATCTTTCAGTTTGTTATGAGCCCAGAGGACCTCAAAACCCAGCAGCAATAGATATTCACCAAGACAAATGGTAACTTAAACAAAAGTTGTTTTTAATTATCTTTAAACATGCAAACAGAATCACACTTTAAATTATCACTATTGACTTAACTAACCTAACTTAACCCCCCTTCTAAGTCTAAGCCCACATGTTTGTAATGTGTATGTAAGTTCAGTAAAGTTCTTTGGTTCACAGTCCAATCTCACTTCTCATTCCTCCAAGTCATCTGGTTGCAGGCAATTCTTATACTGTGCACATTTCACATTTGTAAAGTTCACCAGACTTTGGTGCTTGAAAGGTAAATGGTTACCACTCAGGAAGGTTCTTGTCAGTTTTCAGAGAGAGATTTGTTGTTACAGGACATCCACAACTGATGTACTTCCATCAGTCACTTCAGAGTCTTGCAGACGAAACGTACCCCTTCAGGATTATCCAGATGATAACCTCTTTCTTTCAGGTCACCACAGAGTTCCTTTTTGTTACCTTATTCCAAGTGAAATATTAGAAAGCCAGTCCTCTTCTCTTCCATGAACCACAAGGGCTTTGACCAGGCTGAACTAAGAACTCACAACTTGTCTTCCAAATGGGTTTTCCACAAGCCTGCCAGCTTGTCCTGTTCCAGTCCCAGCTGCTAATGCTTGTTGTAACATTGTAGAACTGATCTCTCTCTCTCTCACACACACACACACACACACACACACACACACACACACACACACACACACACACACACACACACACACACACACACACACACACACACACACACACACACACACACACACACACAGAAAACCTGTTTTATCTCTCTGCTTGCAAAACCACATGCCTTCTTAGAACAACAAATTCCCTTCCAGACAATATGCGGCTCTAACAAGCTCTTTCATCTGTTGCCTTTTTCTAAACAACAATCCATTAATGAAGTCACTTAGGCATTCTGCAAAGCTTTTTCAAAGGCTCTGAGGTCCCAACATGCCTAACATTAGCTGAGCTCCAGTATTATAAATAAGATCTGTTTTAAAGTTTTTGTATGTGACCTACACTAACAAACCTTGCTGCAATTTATCTCCCAAAAACATATCTACATACTCTGGCATAGGTTATTAATTGGACTTTCTACTCCCTGAAATAAAGAACTGATGACAAGTAATTAATTTTGAAAGGAATATTTAAAAATATATTGATTTGGAACAAGAAGGAAATATACTTTACTCCATGTTGCAACAGACTTGTTTCCTCCCATCTCCTACTCATGTTTCCGAATATTACACCACCCCACCAAATTCCTTCCTAAAATCACTGACCTGTACAGCAGCTATGCCCTTTCACCGAGATCTCTGGACCAATCTCACTCCACCTGGATGCCTAGAACCACATTCATTTATGCTGACATTCCCTCATCCTCTGATGTATTCTGACACTCTTGAACTTTCTTTCTACATTCATCCTGAAGCTTATATCCTCTCATTCCTTCTCCACTGGCTTTCACATATCCTCAAACCTGTGCCCATATACATCCTCCAACTGATAGAAAAAACTCTATTTATTTGCTCTTGATCTTGTCCCTAAGTTTCCACATCCCTCTTCCAGCTTCTACCTTTGTTCATCTCAGCATTCCTATATTCATTTTATATTGTCAAATTGGCATTCACGGACTTTGTCCTACAGATCTGTGACATTCATCAAGTAACTTTCTATACTAATTCCATTCCATGGCACTCATCAAGTTGCTGCCCATGCCATGGTGTTTCACTTGTTCATCTAAATATTTCTGAAATATTCTGTAAATCCCTGCCTCCACCACCCCATTAAATACCAGATTTTAAAAACCTTCTGCATAAAAAAAATCCTTACTCAAATCCCATTTAAACCAAATATTCCTTAAATCTAATGCACTAGGGTTTTTTTTTGCCTAAAACATCAACTTTTTCTCTTTTCACACATATATCCTTATCTGTTGAGTATCTCTAGCATTTTCGGTTTATCTGTTTTTATTTTAGATTTCCAGCATTTGCAGTTTTTTTTTCCAATGACCCCCTTCTATCTATGCAGTAATTTCTAGTAATGGAAAAAGCTTCTTTTCCTCAATACTATTAATGTTCCCAAAGATTCAATTTGTTTTCCCCTTAACTTCTCCATTCTATGGAAGTCACTCCCAGCCAATCCGGTCCATCCTCATCACTGAGCAGATGAATTCATTCCAGACAGCATCCTGATCCTCTGCACCCTCTTGTGTAAAATTGCATCTTCCCTACAGCAAAGTGAACATAACTGCATAAATATTTTAGTTTTAGCTTAAATAATGTTTTATATCATTATACCATAACATTCCTGTAGTGAAATTCTCTGCCACTATTCATGAAGGAATGGACAGTATGCCTTCTTATCCACCTTATCTACTTGCAGTGCTGTCGTCAGGTATTCTGAGAACAAACTCCTTCTGATCCCCAATGCTCAACAGCATGCTACCATTCATTGTACATGTACTCACTTTATTAGTCTTTCTAAAAAACATGACCTCACACCATGATTCCTCACAACGGGCACTAAATTACTTACTGAGTTCATCTCCCACTGCTTGTTAACATATTCTCTGACTTGAGGAACCATGGTTCATATTACTTGGCTCTGGATTCCCAGCTGAATGACCTGCCTATTTTGAGCCCCTTAATTTGAAAATATGTGACTTAACATGTCAGTAGGAATAAAAAGGACCATTTCCAATGGGAGGCTGCAATTGGTGGGTGATGCAATGATTAGCACTGAGACCACAACTGACCGTATAATGACCTGGAGGAAGCTCAGTTAAAGGATGAGATACCCCATCTGTCTTCCTTCCACATTCTGATGTGGGGTCTTGATCCAAAATGTTTCCACAAATACTCTCTTAAGTTCTTCAAGTGATTTGATTTTTGCTCTCTGTTTAGTAAAATGGCTGCTATTGAGGAGAGTAATGAAAATAAATGTTTTCAACCAGATAGTACTGACCCTTTAAAATTCTCTGTTGGGTCACCAAATACTGGGTTCAAATAAGACCTATACTGATAGATTTTAGATATTAAAGAGAAATGGTGTATGAAGTTAGTACAGAAATAACTACTTGCATTGTTGTGTGAATTTATGTCCTAGCCCACCTGTTGTCAAAATATTAATATTAGTTGATTGTTGTAACATTACCCCCCTTTTTTTCTGGAGAGGATTACAGTTTACTTAGTCAGGCATATCCTTTCTTCTATCTGTTGGATCATGGCAATGACATTGAGAGGGAATGCAGTTGGTATGGAAGCATTTAAAACACAACGGAAGAGCACATAGAGACATTAGTTCACATCTTCAGCCACACGAGTTTAATCCCCACCTCTGAATATATCTGTGTGGTGTTTGTACCTTCTCCCTCTCACCATATGGGTTTTCTCTGAGTGAGACAGTTACCTCCAGTCAGTAGGTTGATTGGTCACAGTAAATGACCCCTGAAGTTTGCTGAGTTGTAGAATCTGAGGGAGTCCAAAATGTGTTGGGAGATTGGGAAAAATATAGGATTAATATAAATGAGAGGTTAATAGTCACTACGGACTTTCAGATTTCAGATTTATTGTCAGAGTACATATATGACATCACATAAAACACTTTTTTTTTCTGAAGGTAATGTAGAATTACCACTTATTGGTAGTACAAAAAAAAAACTGCACATAGTATATACATGAAAACAAGTAAAGAATTGTAAGCATAAAACAAATGTAAACAAACTGTGCAATGCATAGAGAATTTTTTTAAAAAATCAATAAAATGCAAAAGTAAGGGACCTTAAATGAGTCCCTGGTTGAGTTTGTTGTTGATGAGTCTGATGGTGGAGGGGAAACAGCTGTTCCTGAACCTGGTGGTGTGAGTCTTGTGGCACTTATTCCTCTTTCCTGATGGCAGCAGTGAGAACAGAGCATGTGCTGGATGGTGTGGATCCATGATGACTGTTGCTGCTCTCCAATCTCCAATGGCAATGTTTCCTATAGGTGTTCTCAATAGAAGGAGGGTTTTTTTTCTGTGATGTCTGGGCTGTGTCCACTATCTTTTGGAGGGCTTTATACACAAGGGTGTTGGTATCCCCATACCAGACCATGATGTAGCCAGTCAGAAAACATTCCACCACACATCTGTAGAAATTTTCCAGGGTTTCTGGTATCATATCAAACCTCCACAAACTCCTGGTGCTTTTTTCATGATCCCATTAGTTTGTTTTGTCACCCTATTCACCTCTGATCCCCCAAAATCACTGGATTACATACCTCTGGCTTTCCCTTCCTGAAGTCAATAATCTGTTCCTTAGATTTGGTTACATTGCAAGCAGGGTTGTTGTTGGTGCACCATTCAGCCCAGTTTTCTATCTCCTTCCCATATGCTGATTCATTACCTTTCTTTATACAACCCACTACAGTGGTATTGTTAGAAAATTTGTGGATGGTATTATTATCAAACTGATCCACAGAGTCGTAGGTGTAAAGTAAATAAAGTTTGAGGAGGTTTGGCATGTAATCAAAAATCCTGGCAAACTTCTAAAGAGGTGAGTTAGAAAGTGTGTTAACAGGCAGCATCACGGTCTGGTATGGAAGCCCCAGTACCCCTGAGCAGATAGCCCTCCAAAAGGTAGTGGACACAGCCCAGGACACCACAGGCAAAACCCTCCCCACTATTGAGCACATCTACAGGGAATGCTGCCATTGGAGAGCAGCAGAAAGCATCAAAAATCCTCACCATCCAGCATATGCTCTATTCTCCCTGCTGCTATCAGGAAAGAGGCAGAAGTGTCACAAGACTCATACAACCAGAATCAGGAACAGTGGCAATCCCTCCACCATCAGACTCCTCAATGGCAAACTCAGTCAGAAATGCATTTAAGTTCTCTTACTTGTGAACTTCATCGATTTTATTTTTGTTCTCTTTGTATTGCATAGTCAGTTTGTTTACATTTCTTGTTTGTTCACATTTCTTTGTTTGTTTACATATTTTACACTGTGTATAGTTTTTTTTGCACTCGCAGGAAAAGGAATCTCAGGGCTGTATGTGATGTCATGTATGTACCCTGACAATAACTCTGAAATCAGAGTAGAGCAGAAGGCTGAGAACACAGCTCTGTGGTGCTCCGGTAGTTCTGAAGTTTGTGGAGGAGATGTTCTTACTGTTACAAGATCAAACCAGCAACCACAAAGAAGGCATATCACACAGGGGTAAAGATGAACAATTACTTTATTAACAAAATTTCACCATCAAACATTAATTCAAGATCCCCCCCCCCCCTTTTATAACAGTCCACTGGTTAATATTCAAATGTTTAATAACTGAGTAAAACTGCAGCCTAAATATGACATATGTAATCAAAGTGTAAGTCATATTTCCAACCAACCCACAGAAAAAAATTTAAACACAAAAAATATAAGACTCACAAAACTTCGATTACAATCGAAGTAAAGATCTTAAACAAAATTCAGTTTGTTTGGTAAACTGAAGCCAAAAAATCTTTTAGAGAGAGAGAGAGAGAGAGAGAGCACAGAATTTGAAGTGGTCTTCTTGTGTTGCTTGCAGAGAGAGGAAAAAAGGCTTGTTCCGGAAACTTCTGGCTGCCTTTGAAATGTTCCTTCCTTTTAAAATGCCCAACATTCTAAACTGCCTCCCAGACAATGATGATTCTGCTTGGGCCTCTTTCCACCTTACAGCCACACCTAGCCATGGCTTGTCTTCCAAGTCCAGAAATTTCTAGATCATCTTCTGAAAATGCCCAGTCCCTCTCCCACTCTCTCAGCAGTCCACCTTCACCTTGGCTCTCAAAGGCAAACTTTCACTTTTTTAACATAAAACCACACAACACATAGGTCAATACACAACACAGGACTCTGTAACATTACCATTCCTCACTGATTGAGATCTGAGGATGGGGAAATCCATGATTCATGACTTGGTGGGTAAAATGGTCTGTTTCCATTTGATAGCACTCTTTAATTGTATGGTTTTATTGAAAAGTGGAGGAGATATTAAATGCCAAAAAGCTTGGTTTTACTTATAATTCTTATCAGTACCTATTATGAGCATGTATTAGTCCATTTGGTGCTCAAAATACCATTCATAACTATGTTACCACTCTTGCCCAGCCTCCCTCAGAATATTCTCCTCAAACATATCTAAAAGATAGATCTCCCTGTCTTAATTCACAATCATTCTTGAGCAGACTACAAGGATATGGAGAGTCACAGGAGGCCAGGCAATACCCATGGAGGGGAATAGAAGTTTTAACGTTTCAGCATTCTTTTATTGAATCTCGATAAAGGGCCCCAATTCAAAATGTTGACTGTCCATTGATAAGAACATAGGAACATAGGAAGTAGGAACAGGAGTAGGCCAAAAAATGGCCCATCGAGCCTGCTCCGCCATTCAATATGATCATGGCTGATCTAATTCTCCACCTACCTGCCTTCTCCCCATATCCTCTAATTCCTCTATCATGTAAAAATTTATCTAACTGAATTTTAAATATGTTTAATGAAGCAGCCTCAAGCACTTCCCTGGATAGAGAATTCCAAACATTCACTACCCTCTGGGAAAAAATTATTTTTCCTCATCTCAGTCCTAAATCTACTCCCCCGAATCTTGAGACTGTGTCCTCTGGTTTTAGTTTCCCCGGCCAGCTCAAAAAACCTTCCTACATCTATCCTATCCATACCCTTCATAATCCTATATGTTTCTATAAGATCTCCCCTCATTCTTCTGAACTCGAGTGAATACAATCCGAGACGATTTAATCTTTCATCATAAGTCAACCCCTTCATCCAAGGGATCAACCTAGTAAACCTCCTCTGGACCATCTCCAAAGCCAGTATATCCTTCCTCAAATATGGAGACCAGAACTGGACACAGAACTCCAGGTGCGGTCTCACCAGTACCTTGTACAGTTGCAACATTACCTCCCTACTCCTGAATTCAATTCCTCTAGCGATGAACGCCAACATTCCATTTGCCTTCTTAATAACCTGCTGCACCTGCAACCTAACTTTTTGTGATTCATGCACAAGCACTCCCAAGTCCCTCTGCACAACAGCATGCTGTAGTTTTTCACCCTTTAAATAATATTCAGCTCTTTTATTTTTCGTGCCAAAGTGGATAACCTCACACTTACTAACATTGTACTCCATCTGCCAGACTTTTGCCCACTCATCCAGCTTAACTATATCCCTCTGCAGATTCTCCACATCCTCATTACAATTTGCTCTTCCACTCAATTTAGTGTCATCTGCAAACTTGGCTACAACACATTTTGTCCCCTCCTCCAAGTCATCAATGTAAATGATGAACAGTTGTGGGCCTAATACCGACCACTGCGGCACCCCACTTACCAATCTCTGCCAACCTGAAAAACTCCCATTTATCCCGACTCCCTGCCTCGTGTCAGACAACCAATTTTCAATCCAGGCCAATATACTTCCCTGGACTCCACTTTACTGTAACTTACTGATAAGTCTCTTGTGCGGCACCTTATCAAACGCTTTCTGGAAATCCAAATATACATCAATCTGTTCCCGTCTATCCAATGCACCCATTATATCCTCAAAGAATCCTAACAAGCTTGTCAAACAAGATCTACCCTTTCTAAAACCATGCTGCGTCTGCCTGATTGAACCCTTACGTTCCAAAAGTTTCACTTTGTCATCTTTAATGACGGCTTCAAGCATTTTTCCAACTACAGACGTCAAGCTAATTGCCCGATAATTTCCAGTCTTCTGCCTACATCCCTTCTTAAAAAGTGGCGTGACATTTGCTGTCTTCCAGTCTTCCGAGACCTGCCCAGAATCCAAGGAATCTTGGTATATGACCACCAATGCATCAACTATAACTTCTGCCATTTCCTTCAGAACCCTTGGATGCATATCATCAGGACCAGGTGATTTGTCTGGCTTTAGTCCCATTAGTTTCTCCATCACTACTTCCTTTGTAACAACTATTTTATCAAGGCCCTCCCCAACATTCGCATCCTTAACTCCGCACTTGGGCATGCTGGACGTGTCTTCCACCGTGAAATCTGACACAAAATATTTGTTCAGTGCCTCGGCCATTTCCTCATTTTTTGCTACCAGTTTTCTTTTGTCATCCTCCAAGGGTCTTATGTTAACTCTGGCCACCCTCTTCCATTTTATATATTTATAAATTTTTGCTTTCTTTTTTTATATTTTGTGCCAATTTACTTTCATAATCCTTTTTCCCATTTCTTATTACCCACTTTGTCACCCCTTGTTGTCTCTTAAAGTTATCCAGTCTTCCAGTTTCCCACTGCTCTTTGCAGCTTTGTACACCTGCGCCTTCAATTTTATACTCTCCTTTATTTCCTTTGTTAACCACGGTTGATTTTTCCCTCCCTTGCTGCCCTTTTTCCTGACCGGAATATATTTTTGTTGAGCATTACAAAATATTTCTCTGAAAATCTTCCACTGTTCCTCAACTGTTTCATCAATTAGCCTGTGCTCCCAGTCCACTCTGCCCAATTCCTCCCTCATCCTATGGTAGTCACCCCTGTTTAACCATAATACATTAGTTTTAGATCTAACTATTTCCCCTTCCATCTGAATGAGAATTTCAATCATACTATGATCGCTATTTCCCAGATGGTCTCTGACTATTACATCATTTACTCTACCTATCTCATTGCACAACACTAGATCCAGGAGAGCATTTTCTCTTGTGGGTTCCTTAACATGTTGCTCAAGAAAGCTATCGCGGATGCATTCTATGAAGTTCTCTTCCAGACTCCCACGACCAACTTGATTTTCACAATCTATGTGGAAGTTAAAGTCCCCCATGACTACTGCCGTATCATTATTACATGCCTTACTTATCTCTCTATTTATTTCCTGTGCTACGAAACTATTGTTATTTGGTGGGTGCTATCTATCACCCACCAATATTTTTTTCTCTTTGTTATTCTTTATCTCTACCCAAATGGACTCAACATTATGCTCTTTAGATATATCATTCCTCACTACTGCCTGGAGCTCATCTTTGACTAAGTGTGTAACTCCACCTCCCTTACCATCCTGTTTATCTCTTTGCACCACCTGATACCCTTGAAAGTTTAATTCCCATTTAGGGTCATCTTGTAGCCATGTTTCCGTGATGGCTACCAAATCATAGGCATGGGTACTGATCTGTGCCTCAAGTTCACTAACCTTATTTCTAACACTGCGGGCATTCAGATAAAGTGTCCTTATGCTCTTTGTCCTTTTAATATCTAGTGACTTCTGTAACCTTTTCTTTTGATTTTTCTGCTCACTATTTTTCTTTGTAATTTTCTTAACACTATCATTGACCCGAAAACTCACTGCACCATCTGATTTTTTACTTTCTCCTCCCAACATTATTTCTCCTATTTTACTTTTCCTGGCCATTACTTTATCTTCCCTACCCTTTTCCTTATCACTCTGGTTCCCATACCCCTGCCAAATTAGCTTAAACCTTGCCCCACTGCTGTACCAAACATACTTGCCAAAATGTTGACACCTTTTGGATTTACGTGCAACTCATCCCTCTTGTAAAGATCTCGCCTTCCCCAAAAGAGATCCCAATGATCCAAGAAGCCAAATCCTTGCCTTGTCCACCAGCTCCTCAGCCACACATTCATTTTCCTTATCCTTACATTCTTTTCATCACTTGCATTTGGAACAGATAGTAATCCCGAGATAACCACCCTAGCATTCCTGTCTTTTAGCTTTCATCCCAGCTCACTGTAATCCCTTTGCATTACCTCCTCCCTTTTCTTGTCAATGTTGTTTGTACCCACATGTACCAAGACATCAGGTTGCTCTCCCACTCCTCAGAATATTTTGGACCCGATTTGTGATATCTCGTACCCTTGCACCAGGGAGGAAGCACACCATGCGGGTATACTTATCTGGCTCACAGAACCTCCTGTCTGTACCCCTGACAATGGAGTCCCCAATAACTACTGCATTTCTCCTTTTCCTTTTCTTTTGCACCACTCTGCCAGGCTCATTGCCATTGACCTGATGCCCTTGCCATCTTCTGTCCGGTCATCTCCCTCAACAGAATCCAACACAACATAACTGTTGCTGAGTGGGATAGTCACTGGTGTGCTCTCCGTTTTTCTCACTTTTTTCTTTCCCCCACCTGACGTTTCCCACTTATCTGACACGGGTTCTGGAGTATTTATCACCCTGAAAGTTGAGTCGATTAACTCCTCACTCTCCCTTACAAGCCGCAGGTCATCAATCTGCAACTCCATATCCCTAATTCGCTCCCTTAGTAACTGCATCTTGGTACACCTGGTGCAGATGTGGCCATTTGGGAGGGTGGAGATCACCTATTGTTCCCACATCTGACACACAGTACAGAGCACTAACCCGATTGGCATGACTCTGAATACAAAGGCAAATAACTCAGCTTTCCTTTTTTCCTTGCCTGCTTTTGCCGAAGCTTGATAAGCCAAAGCCAGGAAGTCTCACTCCTTCTCTGCTCCACTCCTTGCTGGCCGCTCCCTCCCCTTTTACTCCTTTTATTGGCCCCTTGACCAATTGACCCTGTCACTTTCAGCAAGCTCCTCCTCCTCTGACTCTCAGCCCGACTCTCTCCAAGCTCCTCCTCCAACTCCCAGCCGAACCAAGTAGGCCCAAACCCCGGTAAGCCCCCAACTTTAATAGCTTACCTTCTCCTCACTATCAGCAAGCTCCTCCTCCTCTGACTCACTTTCAGCAAGCTCCTCCTCCTCTGACTCACAGCCCGACTCTCTCCAAGCTCCTCCTCCGACTCCCAGCCGAACCAAGTAGGTCCATTCCTCTCCAAGAATGTTGTCTGACATGCAGAAACCCAACATTTTTTTTCACAGTTTGATCAAGATTCCATCATCTACACTTATAAAATTTCACAAATATTATTGTTCAACCATCACAAAGATACATACATTGATGCAAAATTGGGTCCTGGTTAGGACCCTGTTTCAAAATTCTTACCCTATAAGAACATACAGTACTTTTTTTGATACTGTATGTTCTTATCTTGAATTTTACTTTTATTAGTCTCTGCACAGTTTAGATTAATGACACAATCCAGACAGGGGTAGCTTCAAAGAATAACTAAATTGCCAGTCTTATAAAGTAAGGCAGTAATGTGGAAAATGGAAAGCTTATAGATTGGTTTGTGAGAATCTTCCTTTCTGACATTAAGGTTAAGATGGATGTTAAAATTGATCTAATTGTACTTGACCTGGGAATACTTATTGCTGGCTATTTAAAGAAAGAAAATAATGCATCACTCAGCAAAAATATCACTCATAATGAGAAGCAAACGTGCAATGAATGTCAATGCTGCTATGATGGAAGTAGAGAATGTTAGAAGCCATATAGTAAAAAAAAAGACCGTTTGAACCATTGTGGCTAATGTGGTTTTACACTGTGCACTCCAGTTAACCCCATTCTGTTGCCAGTTCATTGATTTCCCTATGCTTACCCATTTTGTTTTCAATAGCCCTATTTCAAGTCAAATCAAGTCAAGTTTATTGTCATCTAACTGTACAAGCTTAACCCAACGCAACATCATTCACCAGTCCACAGGACAATGCACATAGATATGAAACAGGTCAAAACATACATACAGACAAACAATACATAGACAGGACAAGTAATCATATATGCAAATAAATAAATATTGTTTCATAAATATTAGAGTCTGGGATGGTTAGTCTGTGCATTTCCTTGAGTTGTTTGCTGGGATCCCGAGGTGTTCATCAGCCTGGTGGTGCTGGCTCTGATACTCCTGTATTTCTTTCATGATGGGAGCAGCTGAAAGGTGCTGTGTACAGAGTGGAAGGGGTCCTCAATGATTTTGTGCACCCACTTCAGACAACACTCCAAGTAGATCACGTCGATGATGGGGAGGGAGATTCCAGTGATCCTCTCTATTACTTTTATGGTGTTGTGGATTGACATCTGATCCATTTCTCTGCAGCAACTGAATTGTAATTGGTTCTGTTTTCATCATTCCTGACTGTCAATGAGCACCATATTATAACAATTCTTTGCCGAAAGAAAATTCTCACATCCTCCCTGCATCTTTTACTCATTCTTTGAATTTACACCATTTATCTCTGCTACTGGGAACAAATTCTCTCTGTTCACTTAATCTCAATCCATCAAGATATTATATTCCTTGATTAAATCATTTTTCAATCTACTTTGTTCAAGAGAACAACAATTTGAATTAAGAAAAACATAGAAGCTGCAGATGCTGGAATGTTAAGTGAAAAAGGAGGAGGTGGAGGGACTCAACAGGTCAGGCAGAATTTATGGAGAGAAATGGTCAGTCAACATTTTGGACAGAACACTTTGTCATGACTAAAGTGGGAAGGAAAGATAGCAAACTTTGAATAAAAAAATGGGGGAGAGGGGAAAGCTCACTGGTGTGAGGATACTATACAAAAAAATCATGAGAGATGGAGAGGGAAATATGGGAGGAGAATCCTTACATTGGTGGGGAGGGAGGCAGTGGGGTGCAGGAGGCATGAGGAAATTTTCCTGACCTGGTGAATCCCTCTAGATCTAGACTCTTTGTTCATTCAAGGCAGCTAAAATTTCCCTTCTCTAAAATCTCTCCAATAAACCTTTATTTACCATTCTCCAGTTTAGGATATCCCTCCTTAAGTACAATAACCAAAACTTAATTAAATATTTAAGTGTGGCTTAGGCATTAGTGAAATTTACCATTGTATTTTATTTAGCTAATTTGAACATTTATAGCATGTCAGATTACTACCCTAAAATAATTTTATTTCTTGTGCTATATTTGTTCATGTACAAACTCAAGTTTATAGTCGCACATATTGAAAAGGCAGTATCAGAAGTTGTTTCATGGGCAGACCAATTGATGTCTCATACAGAGTACAACAAGTAAGACACAGGACAAAGGTGCAGAGTTACAGAAAGACCAGTTGATATGGAGTAAAGAAGAATAATTTTGTTATTTTGAGATTTAATTCTGGTGTCTAATAAGGGCAAAAACAATGTTCTCTAGTCCAGTGTTCATAACCTCACACTTGTGAATCTTCTACTTAAAGGGAGGGAGGTGAAGAGAGAGTTTTCTTTCAACATATTTTTTTTAACTAGTTACACTATTATACAGACCTTTGCCCATACATATTCCTGGACTTATTTAATTTGATTTGCTCAGAATATTTATTAAAAAAAAATCCATGGCCCCAGATCGGCATCAAGATAATGTCTGTTCAAACCTGCTGGAGCTGATTTTGGACCTTGGCTAGATAATTGGAAGAAAATATTTACTCTGTGTTGGATTGAATTAGGTCTAAATGTGCAGCTAGCTCAAACTGCCCTCAATCTGTTTACCAAATAAAGGATCACTGGATTTGCATTATAAAATATAGAGTTGTAATTGGTGCTGGAATTAATGAAGTAATTAACAATACTATGAAGTGGAAAAAATCATGTGTGGGCACAGGGAATTAAAATTTGTTAATGTTAAACATAAAATTTCGAGGAAATAGAAATTCTGATCCCTCACTCATGGAAGTGACTATACATTTTGAAACATATAAAATAGCTAATTAGCTCTGCTTTGTACAATCAAACAATACAGCCTTAGAGGTCTTAATTTAGTTTGAAGAAAGAAGAGCCAAATGATGTTTTTTTTTAAATGGTTTGATGCTCTTTTGAATCACACTTGGCATTCCACACCATTGTCTAAATTTTGGCCCATTCACTCCTTAAAAAACTGATCAGGATTTAACCTTATGCCTTATATCAAAGAGGTTTGGGCTCTTAATTTACAAAAGGATGTGCTGATATTTGAGAGGATTCAGAGGATGTTCACAAGGATGATCTGGGCCTGAAAAGGTTATCACATGAGGAACATTTAATGGCTTTTGGCTTGTACTCATTGAAATTTAGGAAAATGAAGTGTTTTCTCATTGAAATGTTTCAAATGTTGAAACGTATGGACAAAGTAGATGCAGAAAAGTTGTTTCCCATAGTAGGAGAATCTAGGACAAGAGGGCACAACTTCAGGATTGAAAGTTGTCCACTTACAACAGAAATGTGGAGAGATGTCTTTAACCAGAAGGTGGTGAATTGTGAATTTGTTGCCACGAATGGTGGAAGCCATCACTGGGTGTATTTAAGGCAAAGGTTGATAGGATTTTGATTAACCAGTGCTGGGGAGTGGGTCTGAGTGGGAAAATTGATCAGCTCATGCTGGAATTGTGGGGGAAGACCAGGGCTGAATATCTTACTTCTGCTTCTATGTCTTAAAGTCTTTCACCACTATTAACATAATTAGTTAAAGATCAATTTTTTTTGTGAAATGACAGAGATTATATGAGGGAAAGGTAATCTTTCACTTGGCTTCCTTCCTTCACCTCAGTAATTGTCTATTAGTCTCAGAAAAATCATATGATTAAATTAATTAGAACATAGAAGGAATTTAATATGCTTTCTCATCCTCTATATTCCCAAAAATGCTACTGACTATTTTCAATAGGGCTTTCATTGTCAACTATATCAATGGGTTAATCTAAATTACCCTGAATTTTCATTATTTTTGGTGTAATACTTTTAAGGAATTCCAAGAATCCTTTAATCATTTGGAATCCCTAATGGTGTTTGCCCAACTATTTATAGTATCAGATATTAATGCACATGTTTAATTAACAGAAGAAAATCTGGACCATCATGCAAGCTATTTCATCTCTATTTTCTCTTTTTTTTTATTCCTTTTCTTCATCTCTTTGATGACCTATCATATCATTAGACATTTTTTATTGTTAAAATGCTCATTTAGGCACATAATTCAAATATTTTCCCATGGTTTATCTTGAAATATTTTATCTGATCTTGTGTGAATTCCAGCATTTTCTTGTTTAGGTTTGGGAAAATTGGATGAATTTACAATAATTGTAGTGCCTTGTCGTTCCTACATAAGACACATTCCAACAGAAATTGCACAGAAGGGTCTTGAGGAAATTTGATGACAGGTTCTTTACACTGAGGGCCTATTGTGAAATTTTGGTTGATTACATTTCAAGCCTTCATGAGAACATATCAAATTGTTCATTATTCATTTTATTCATCTTCTGATTCCCACCCTCACACTTTCAATTAATAATGCTTCAGTGATCAGAGCCATGAAAATTGTAGATATAACATATTTTGAACAGGTACAGAAATAAAAGAGAATAGAGAGCAGAAGAAAGAGAAAAAGGCAAGGCCTGTGGTAGGATGGAATGCAGAGGAAACTAAATATGAAATGAGTGAAATTGCAAGGCAAAATGAAAGCAAAGAAATGAAAGATGGCTTAGAAAAAAATTGTAAGTGGAAGAATCAGAATCCTAAACGTGAAACTTTTTTTGTAAAGCTATCAATCAAATTGGGTGTAATATATTACAAGAGGTATCATGTTTGCAGTACACTAAATTGAAATAAGTACAAGTAAGTCACAATTTTAGCCATCATTAGTTCTTGAGCCCTAGTGAGTGTTAAAGGAAATGTTATGTCCGAGGTCTCCATTAGAATGTAATTGTCTTGTAAAAATAAGGACATTTTTCTTTCTTTGAAAAATATTTTTATTGATTTTTTTGAGTATCTTTTTTAAAAATACGGAATATGGGATTGAATTAATGTAATAACAATAATACATTGAATACTAAATCAGAGAAAAACATTCATAAGGTCAAAAAAAAAGGAAAGGAAAGTCCCTCTTCTCCTAGCACCTCCCCAGATTCGAAAGAAAAGGGGACAGAGAGCAGGGAATAGAGGGAGATAAAAAGTAAGAAAAGCAAAAGAAAAAGCAACAGGAGCAAGCTTCGACATCTCCAAGTCACATAATTTCAAAATATTAAATTTCTAATTAGGAGTATACTAATTGAAAAATATCAAAATAAATTTTACAATCTGGACATTGAACTAATCTAAATAAGGTTGCCAAATTTCGACAAACATACTGTATCTATGCCTAAGACGATAAAGTATCTTCTCAAGGGGAATGCAACTTTGCACTCCCGTGTTCCAATGATCAATGTGAAGTAGGGAATTGGATTTCCATGTAACTGCTATAAACATTTCCTGGCTATTGACAACACAATTTTAATAAATTTAGATTTACTTCTCAGGAAGTTAACTTTTATAACTATCAAATTCCCCAGAAAAAAAAATAATTCTGGGTCTGGATGGAAGTTCATCCCCACAACTTTTGTCAACACTTCCCCCAATTCCATCCAAAAGGGTCTTCATTTTGTGCATAACTGGATGGAATGTAAAAAGGTACCAACATCTATATCACACCTAAAACACCTATCAGAAGATTCTGTTTTATTTTTATATATCTTTTGAGATGTGAGATATAATTGGGGATGAAAATTATAATGAATCAGTCTATATTTAGAATTAATTAAGGTATTACACATAGATCTGATCGGCATTGTGGATCAATTACAATGCCCACATCCGATTCCCATCTCTCCCTCAATCTAATATTTTTTATTGAGTTTTACAAATCCCTTTACACAAGATATAGTTTTAATGATAACATAAATCAAATCATATCATATACATACCACATTTCAATTGTAAACTAGAAGTATAACCATAATTATTACATAACGTATTTTGTTCAACACATCAGATTCTAATTATAATCATTAAACAATTAAATCATAACTCATACTATGTCCAAAAATAATATTAATTACAAACACATGATACACATAAAATTACAAATATACAGTATGTTTGTCGAAATCTCCTTATATAAGATATTTATACTTATCTGATGGATTATTTTGTTCTGTGATATGATCTGTGGTCTGCAGTTAAACCCCACTTATTAGTCTTAGTAAAAAATAAAGGAGTATTGGGGAGGAAAACAGTCAGATTGCAGAAACTTAAGGGAAAGAAGTTTGTATTTGGTGGTAGTATCATGCTGGCAATGGTGTTGAGTGTGACATATGGTGGAATGGAAGGTAAGAATCCTATCCTGGATCTGGGCAGCAAGTGAAGAGGCAAGAACATGGATATAGGAAATGTGATGAAATAATAATATGGTTGAACTATGCCTTGAAAAGATAAACAGAGGGTAGGAAACCAAAGGAAAGTTTCCTACAAAGAAAAATGATGAATGTTTAATAAAAAGTCCACCATATTGTTAAAACAAAAGGCTAAGAGGTGAAGATGAGGATAAAGTAATTACTATACTGGGCTAGAAAGTCATTGAACACTTAAGACGATGAAATTGAAATGCATCCTGAGGTCTAACCATTTTGGGTCAAAATGAGGAGGTCACATGAGTAGTAGAGTGAGAGTGAAAGAAAATTCGGGTGAAAGAAAACAAAGAATGAATGAAATGTTTCAGGAGCTGCTGAAACGTTCTGTTCCTGTCACCAGTTGAAAGCCATATCTTTATAAAGTGCTGGATCAGGAACTGTAGTTGATAAAACTAGATTAATAACCAATTAATATGTCATCAAAGTTCTTTAAAAAAGAAAATGCACAACGATTTTGTGAAAAGTATCAGTCAGGCCTACTCTATTTGTAGATAACGCAGTGCATATGGTATAAGATAAACAGCCAATTTATTCATAACCTCTTAAAGTCACAAAAATGATTGTTGTAAGACTTAATCCTGATTAAAAAATGATTGCTGTTTGACATGATGTTTTATTCTAGAATGTTCTCTCATGTACTGAAGTACACACTAAACTGACTTACTGGGTTGAAAAGCAATGATAAAAAAGATTTTCTTTCTTTCCAGCAAATTGATATGTAATAGAGAGTCATTTGCTATAGTGCAATATGTTGAATTACCTCCAGTCATTCTGACATCTATTTCTCTCTGGAACGGAGAAATTTCCTTCCATTTATGAGATCGTAGTCTTTGAAATGAATTCAAAATTTCTTCAGACAGTATAACATCAGTTACAGTTTTCTTCTACAAAGTATCTTGCACTAAGAGATTGAATAGGGCAAAGCACTCTCACCTGACTAACTTTTCATCACAGTTGCATTTTGTAGTTCAGTGAATTGACCTGACGATTCAGCTATTTTTTTGAAGTGGAATGGTCTGCAAGCAATGCCTGGGCATCAGCTGCCATAACCTCAGTTCCTGGAAAGGAGTACTGTCTTAAGTCTTTGCATTAAATTTGAACCTCTCAGATTATCAGAGATGTTATAATCAGATTTAAATAATTAAGCAGTTGAAATAGATTTATATAATTAAAAATATAATTATCATTAAAATTACAAATACACTTTAAAATATCTTAAAATGCAAACTTAATTGTGAACAAGGAAAATAAAGGAGCAAAATAAACAACTTACCTGAACTTAACTTCTCTACAAAGGTCATCAACCTTGTTCAAATAAATGTGGCCTTGCTATGACCTCAGCTGCATTACTTCTCTGCAAGATGACTTGAAATATAAGATCAGCAACATCCAGCACATTTCTAGTTTCCATTTCAAAGCACAGATACAATAATCTGAAATGAGCTAACCAATGTGAGAAGCATTTGCAGCAGATTTTGATAAAGCCCTTGGCCAAAAGAAAGTATGATCCAGACAAAAAACATTTATATTGACTAGGGCATTTTGAGCATTGCTTTCATTGTTTTTGTACCCAAGTCTGTTATAATATCTGCAGCTGGACAAACATTGATGGAAATCTACTAATTCAAGAAGTAGGGTAAAACATAAGTGATATTTGACAACCTACACAGTAAAAGACATGATACTAATGAAATTTAACTACTGAAATCCCAAAAAATCTTTGTCTTCAGAGGGATGAAATACCAGCTGGAAGTAAACCCATGCATTATCAAATACAATATATTTTAAATGTAGAAAGTCTAAATTTCAAAAATGATGCCAAAAGTTGTAAAACTGTTCAACATGGGAATCATTTCAATCACAGATGAACTTTTTACAAACTAAAATAAACATTTTGATTATTTTTAATTGTCTTGAATAAATTCAAACTTATAAGTTCAGATTTATTGTCAGAATACATTCATGACATTACATACAGCCCTGAAATCCTTTTTTTTTCTGTGCGCCAGGTAGAATTTCGACTTATCAGTAACTGTGGACTGTACATAAGGAGAAAGATATGTATACAAAAAAGTAAACAAAGAAAAAAATTTAAATAAACTGTGTGCAATACCAAAAAAAATGATATTCAATAATAAATAAAGTGTAAAGTGTCCTTAAATGCCTCTCTGATTGAATGTTGTTTAGCAGTCTGATGGGAAGGGTAGTGTAATGTTTCATATTATTTTAATAAAGTAACTTGAGCTATTTTAAAACAACTATACTTTATTAGCTGAAGAACTTATTCAGGACAGTGTGAAGGCATTCATCTTGAATCCAACTGAAGTTGTAACAAACTCTATAACCGCATCCCCTTTCCTTCAGATGTTTAATCTAACAACATGACACACTAATACAGTATTCATTTTAAAGTTCAACACAAACATCAGCAGCACAAACATTTACAAACATTTAGAGATGCAGTCTGTCAGGTGCCTTAATAATGTGTGTGGATCTTCTTAACACAGATGCTTGTGTCGGCTCTTCTGGTCCTCTAAAGGTCAGCAGTGGTGGAGTTTCCTCTGTGGCTGTGCAGGCTGGATTTTCTGAATTTGTCTGTTCCTGCAGTGTCTCATGCATTTTTAGCAGGCTCTTTTGATTCATTCTCAGTATTTGACCATCCTCTATTCTGACAATGTAGGATCTTGGATTTACTTCCTCCAGAAGAGTAGCCTTTTTTGTCCCAAGTGTTGGAATCATGTTGTGTCATGTTATGCCAGTGGCCCTAAGCTTCTTGCTGAATTATTATATTTTACTTTTTATCTCCATTTCAAACGGTTTGTTTTCCATTAAACCTCTTTGATATCTCTGTTCTTGTTTCGATCTTCAGAGTAGGGAAGTGTGGTGTGTAGTCTATGTCCCATCAGAAGCTCAGTGGGTGACATGCCATGTTCAAGTGGTGAAGCTCTGTAACTCAGTAGAGCTAAATATGGATCTGAACAACTTTCTTGTGCTTTCTTGAGCAACTGTTTAACTATCTGAACTCCTTTCTCTGGTTTGCCATTTGACTGTGAATGCAAAGAACTTGAAGGCACATGTCAAAAATCATACTCTTCTGAAAAGTTCTGGAATTCTCTGCAACTATAGCATGGTGCATTATCTCTGTAGACAATTTGAGGAATTCCATGTCTTGCAATGATCGATTTCATATATTTCATATATTTCACAAGCAGTGGACATATTAGGAACCAGCACAATCTCCAGATAGTTCAATAAATAATTAAAAACCAGCAATTAATTATTTCCATCCACGTGGAACAGATCAGTCCCAACTTTCTGCCATGGTTCTGCTGGTATGTCAGTTATTATCATGGACCTCCTTTGTATGCTTTGTGTGATGTTTCAAACAGGTCTCACAACTGGAAACCATCCTGTCAATGTCAGCGTTTATCTCCGACCAATAAACAGCAGTTCTGTCCCTCCTCTTGCATTTTTCCGTTCCAAGATGATCCTCATGCACCCTTTTCTGCATCTCTTTTTGCAGTGATTGAGCAAGGATAATTCTTCTCTGTCTGAGTAGAACCCCTTTGACAACACTCAGCTCAGCTCTGATGTTGTAGTATGGCTGACATTCATCTCTAGGCCATCTTTCATTCAGATTCCTGATGATCTTCTGTAGAACTGTGACATTTTTTGTTTCAACTGCAATCTGCTTGGATTTCATGTCAGATATGGGAAGAGATTCAGTGATCAGGTTCACATGAAGATTCACTTCTATCTCTGTGGAACTCTCATTGAGCAATTCACTCTCTGTCATTGCCTTGGGTAAATCAACAGCTAACACATTAATTTTCCCTGGTGTGTACACCAATTCAAAGTCATAACATTGTAGCTTCATCATCAGCCTTTGGATTCTTGGTGACATTTCACTGAGATTTTTCTTGATTATCACATTAAATGGCTTGTGGTCTGTCTCTGCCATGAATGTTGGTAGACCATATACATAATTGTGGAATTTCTTGAGTCTACAGACCAGGCCTAGACACTCATTCTCGATCTGTGCATATCGACATTCAGATGTTGTCATTGTCCTTGATGCGTATGTTACTGGCTTGCACACCTCTCCCACAGCGTGATGTAGTGCGGCACCTATTCCATCTTTTGAAGCATCCGTAGATATTTTTGTCCTTCTGGATGTGTCAATGAATATCAAAAGTACTGGTTCTGTAGTTACAATGGTCTTCATTTGTCCCCATTCTTCCTCATGGTGGGCTGTCCACTTGAAGTCACATTTGTCCTATAATAACTTCCTTGGGTACATTGTTTTGGAAGACAGGTTTGGTATGAATTTACCAATTAAATTGATCATTCCCAGCACTCTCAATATACCTTTTTTTGTATTCACCTTTTTCTTGTCTGGCTCCACTCCTGAATCTGACAGTTTATCTCCCAAAAAGGTGATTTCCTTCACACCAAACTAATATTTTTCTCTGTTTAACTTTAATCCATACTTCTGGATGTGTTGAGGCACTTTGATGAGCTTCTTGTGGTGCTGTTTTTTTGTGGCTCCCCATAGGATCATGCCATCTATGTAACACACATACCCCATTTATTCCTTCTATGATGTGTTCCATTGTCCTGTGAAACACTTCCAGAGCTGAGGAAATTCCAAAAGGCATCCTCAGTCAGGAGTAGAGGAGAAACTGTATTGAATGAACAGTATTTTGTGTTGTCTTCATGTATTTCTTTTTTTCCCCCAGAAACCCTGGGATGCATCCAATTTAGTGAAAAACTTTGCACCAGCCATCTCACTTGCAATTTCATCCCTGGTTAGAATCTGATGATGTTCTCTCTTTATATTGGCATTCAGGTGTTTTGGGTCCCTGAAAACGCATAGGTCACTATTCTTCCTTTTTGACACACACCATTGGATTCACCCATTCTGTGGGTTCCTCCACTTTCTTTATGACCCTTGTAATGAGGTCAAAGAGCAGAATCATTATGCAAAGCAATGTTTTTTTTTCACAAAGGGAAACAAAAGGGAAGTGAAACTGAATACACTATAAAAGAAACTACTCTTAGTGATACACTTTTCATTGGCATAGTATCGTCATTCGGTCATGTTCCTATTTGAACATGGTGGTGCTGGAACCTACTTCAGGGTATGCATTACTGGCCGAGCATCCTCCCTTAACTTTATCTTATAGGTGAATCGTAGAACTCCAAACCCCTTGAAGATGTCTGGAAATTGATCCAGTTTTTCATCCGCATTTTTCCGTTCATTGGCTCTGTTAATGTTGTACACCCTCTTAACTAAGCTTAAGTTTTCTCATGCTTTGTCATCAAGCAGTGATTCATGTCCATTTTGGACTACTGCTCTTTAACTTTCACCTTGAGTTTACATGTACCTTTCGAGTTGTTGCACTGTCTTTTGTAAGCTTTTAGCTGTTCAGAGTTTGCATGGATCTGTCATGCTCACAGATCACATTGACCTTTGTCCCTGTGTCCAGCTTGAAAGGAATATTTTTTCCCCTAAAGTGTATGCAAAGACACAATCCACTCGTCCTGCTGAACTTGCTCAGTGTCTGTTGTTTTAGAATCTTCCTGCACTACCACATCAATAAAAAGTGTATCACTGAGACCAGTTTCTTCTATAGTGTATGCAGTTGAACTTCCCTTTAGAAAAACATTGTTTTGCATAATGATTCTGCCCTTTGACTTTATTACAGGCTTTTCCATAGGCCAGACATTGTTTTGGTGCATGTTGAGTGCCACATCAATTACAAATAAATGTCGTTCCTTTTTGTTGCTTTCTATATTTCATTTTTTTGTTTATGTGTGTGGACACACACTGTGGCTATGACTATGCCTTCGTTTTCACTGGGTTTTGCACTCACACTGAACCTTTCATGCAGCTGCAGAGCTAATTCACTGGCGTGACGTATCTTCACAGCTCCAGCTAAAATAAACTCCCTCACAGCAACCTCTCTCTCACATTCTTACCAATAATCCCAAACACAATTTGATTACGGATCATTGAATCTTGCACTGATTCAAAATTGCATGTTCTTGCTTTTAATTTCAAGTCTGTTAAAAAAAAAGTATCAAAACTCTCTCCCTGCAGCTGCATGCACAATTAAAAAACATACCTCTTGGACGTTTCATTTTCTTTGGTGAACAGTGCTTATCAAACATCTTGATAACCTTGTAGAACTTGCTCCGGTCTACCTCAGCAAATACAAAAATATTGAAAACATCTAATGCTTGAAATCCTGCCATGGTAAGTAGTAGTGCAATCCTCCATACATCAGGTTTGCTATTGACTCCAGTGGCTTGGAGGTACAATATGAATCTTTGTTTGAACAGCCTCCACTCATAGTCAACATGTCCATTTGAATTTACAACATCAGGAATTTTTAAACTTTCCGTATCTCTGCTGTTAATGACTGATACTCATTCTTCACCCTCCTGGTGTTTCTTTCACTCCTGGTACCATGTGTTGTTTCTTTTTATTATAATAAAGAAACTTGGGTTATTTTTAAAATGACTATGTTTTATTATCTAAAGAACTCACTCAGGACTGTGTGGAGCCAAAAATCTTGAATCCAACCAAAGCTGCATCTATCTAGTCTCCAACTCCCTCTTGCAGTCAGGAGGATTGATAGCACTCTATCACTACAGGTGTCATCTGTTCCTGCACAAGTTTGTGGTACCTATATCCCTTTTCTGATGGCAGCAGTGAGAACTGAGCATGTCCTGATTGGTGTGGATCTTCGATGATTGCTACTGCTCTCCAACAGCATCTTTCCATGTGAATTTTTTCATTGATTTGTCTATGATATACTGGACTGTATCCATTACATTTTACAGGGCTCTCTGCTCAGAGGTAAAGGTGCCCCCATTCCAGGCTATGACACCCTGGATCAGCACATTTTCAATTGTAGTTGAAAGTGAGGAATTAAGGGTTTTCACAGAGTTTTCTTTTGTAACAAGACAAAAATAAATTAATTTTGTTTTTGATTTTAAGGATCCTTCATTTTATTATCTGAATTAGGAATTGCATTTGGGAAAATGGTGCAAACAAATACAGGATAATATTCAGATTTAAAATCTTTGACTTGAATAAAATAAGCTAGTTAAATAAAGGTCAACACTTGATTTGGTTTGGAAATCTTAATGGAGACGTTCACTTTCATAAGAGAGTTCAAGATCGATATAATTATCAATAAAATTGTGGTAACAGTATAAAATTAATCTTCGTGGTGATTGCAACAGAAGGTAGCACACAAATCCCTGAAAAAAAGATGTTTAGAAATAATTTACATATGTTTGCATATGCCTGTGTTCAGATGTCTAAAAATGTGTTTCATTGTCAAATATATGCAGTCATGTTTTCTTTAAAAACAAGATGAAATGCTGGAGGAACTCAGCTGGTCATTCAGTGTCCATAAAAAGCAAAGATATATTGCTGATGTTTTGGGCCTGACCCCTTCTTCAAGGAATGAGCAGAATAAGCCAGAAGCAGGAAATCTCAGAAAGTCTCAGAATTCAGGCAATGTGGCTGGGGAGGCATCCAGACCAACAAAAGGTGTTAATTGGATATGATAAAGGGAGAGGTGAGAATTGATCATGTCTGTGTGAAAGGAGACACCGATCACTGGTCTGGATTCCTCTCTCCAGCCAGCATGGGTTTGTGCTGGATTTTGATAATCTGTGATGAGGGAGACATCGTTATGTGTAGAGTAAATGTCTTAAATTTGAATAAGATTAGGGAAGACAGTGGGATATAAAACTATGAATACACAATTACAAGATTCAATTTATTGTCATATAATAAAAACAATATCATTTTACACGGAATTGCTTTTGCCTGCTGTAAGGGAGACAAATTCGCCATTGGCAGAAATTGCTTGAAGTGCCATTTACAGTCAGAGAAAGTGAGGCAGAAGAGAGTCCCCCCCAGAGTCACCGAGTATCCGTGGATACACCTCTAGCACTCCAACAGCCCCCATAGCTGTGAATGTTAGGAAGAGTACACCAGAACTAAGGTGGGATCAAAGACCCAATAAAAAGGAACCAATAAGGAGAATAAAAGTTTTAAGCTAATAAATAGAGATGCTTTGATAAAAACAACAGTAAATGTTACAGTTTAAGTGGGTACTTTAGATGAAGGAAATACTTCAGTAACTAAAGTAGTAAAGAGCATGATCATCAAATGGGGGCTGAAGTTAAACACTGGCAAAGAAGCAGCATCATAATACACGTGTTCTGTTGATAATAGTTGCATTTATTTCATAGGAAATAAATATGTGAATTTATGGTTCATACACAGTATATGGGAAAGAGATACAGCTGTTAACAGAAATGCTCTCTTTAAACCCAACAAATAAAACTAAGTGTAAAACTGTATGGTAAGATGCCCACTTAACCTCAACCAAAATTCTCAAACTGGCAGCAATGATTTCTCAAGATATCACTACATAATTTGGATAGACTTGTAAAAGCAGTGATTTTTTGTTTGTGTGATAGAGGAGGTTGAACTCATTTTTATAAAAATTGAGAAGAAAAAATTAACAGTAAATTAAAAATTTACTGGAGCAACATGTACCAGAATCAACAAGGTGAATGACTGTAATAAACTTAGTAATGAAGCTCGACATGATAATCTAAAAATATGAAAGCATTTATCTGTCGATGGCAATTTTTATAACTGATATCGATGTAAGGTTTTAAAGAATAGAGCTTAACAAAATTACCAAGTGTTTAGATTTAGAATGTGGTTATATCAGTGGCTCTCAACTTTTTTTTTACTCACATACCATCTTAAGTCAAGTCAAGACTGTTGGAGCTGGATCTAGAAATATAGTTGTGGGTCAGTAGTGTGAACAGGACACAGCCATGAGGGGCACCAATGCTCATCAGGATGGTGCTCAATATTCTGCTAGGAACTTGGACAGACTGTAGTCTTTCCATTAGGAAGTCCAGTTACAGAGAGGGGTGTTGAGTCCCAGCAAGGACAGCTTCTCCACCAGCCTCTAGGGAATGATCATATTAAATGCTGAGTTGAAGTCAATGAACAGCAGCTTGGCATATGAGTCATTGTTCTCTAGGTGGGTCAGGATGGAGTGAAGTTGCAAGGCTGTAGTATCATCTGCAGAACGGTTTCTTCTATAAGCAAATTGAAATGAATCCAGTGGTCTCTGGGAGGTTTGCTTTGATACGTTCTATCACCAGAGGCTGGAAGCATTTCATAATGGTGGAAGTCCGTGCCACAGGGCAATAATCATTGAAGCATGCTATTGTCGCCCTCTTGGGATGATGGTGGCTGTCTTGAACCTTACGGGAACAATGAACTGCTCCATTGAGGTGTTGAAGAGGTCCATAAAGACCTCCCTCAATTGGTCTGCACAGTCCTTCAGCATCTGACCAGGTATGTGGACTGGTCCTGCCGACTTGTATGGGTTCAACTTGTATAGGGTTCTACTCACGCCAGCTCTGCTATGCAGGGGGCCAGTTCAAAAGGAGGACACAGAGCTTTCTTTGGCATCACCCTTTTCTTCTCATCAAGCCATGCATAGAAGGTATTCAGTTAGTCCAGAAGGGAGGCATCATTTTCCTTAATTTTCAAGGTGGATTTGTGATCCATTATAGTCTTGATCCATTGCCACATGCACCTCGTGTCACCCGTGTCGCACAGCTGTCTGTGGAGCTTCTGTGCACATCCTTTCATTGCCTTTCAGATTACATGGAAGAGTTCAGCCCTAGCTGATCTTAGTGCCATCCTATCCCTTGTCCTGAAGGCAGTATCAAGAGCTCTGAGAGAGACCCAGATCTTTGCATCCACCTATGATTTCTGGTTAGCCCTGATTGTGAAGCATTTGAATTCGGTGACATCCTCATTGCATTGCTGATGTAGCCAGTCACTGAACTTGTGTACTCCTCTATGTTTACATGACCATTGTAGGTGGCTGCCTCCCTGAAACAGCTGTAGTCTGTGGTCTCAAAGCAGTTTTGCAGCATTGCTATGCCCCCCTCGCCCCACAAGCCAAATCCTGATCTGACCTGGATTGCTTTGCCAGTGGTCAGAATGCTGGGGTTAGCAGGACAGATATGTGATCTGAGTAACCAGGCTGGGGGTGGGGTGTAGACTTGAATGTACCATGGATGCTGGTGTACACCTGATCAAGTGTTTTCTCTCCTCTGGTGGCGAGGTTCACATGATGCTGAAACTGTGGCAAAACCATTTTCAGGTTGGCGTGATGGAAGTCACCAGCAACAATCAAGGCACCATCAGGGTGGGAAGTCTGGGCTTTGCAGATGGCACCAGAAAACTCCCTCATGGTTTCACCCTCATTAGCCAAAAGCATAAAGTAGACAGCGACAATCAGCATGGCCAAGAAATCCTTTGGCAGGTAGAATGGTCTGCATTTCACCATTGTGACAGAGTACATAGATATGTTTTTGGGAGATAAATTGGGAAAGGTTTGTTAGTGTAGGTTACATACAAACACTTTAAAACAAATCTTATTTGAAATGCTGGAGCTCTGCCAATGTGAGACATATCAGCTCTAGAGATTTTGCAAGAGCTTTGGAGAGTGCACAAGATATTCACTAATGGATTGTTGTTTGAAAAAAGACAAAAGATGAAAGATCTTGTTGGAGCCACAGATTGTCTGGAAGAAAACTTAATCTTCTAAGAGGGTCATGTGGTTTTGCAGGCAGATAGAGTCAAACAGAATTTCTCTCTGAGAGAGAGAGAGAGAGAGAGAGAGAGAGAGAGAGAGAGAGAGAGAGAGACAGAGATCACTTCTACAGTGTTACAGCCAGCAGAAATAGCTTGGACTGGAACAAGACAAGCCAGCAAGCTTGTGGAAAACCCTATATGGAAGATGGGTTGTTAGTGCTTTATTCAGCTTGGTCAAAGCCTTTGTGGTCATGAAAGAGGAGAGGTCTGGCTGTCTAATGTTTCACTTGAAATAAGAGAAACAAAAAGGATCTCTGTGGTGACCTGAAAGAAAGAGGTTATCATCTGGAGAACCCTGAAGGGGAAAATTTTGTCAGCAAGACACTAGAGTGTTTGATTAAAAAGGAATCAGTTGTGTATGTCCTGGAACAACAAATCTATCTCTGAAAACCAACAAGAACCTTCCAGAGTGGTAACCATTTACCTTTCAAGCACCAAAGCTGATGAACTTTATAAATGTTAAATTCTGTGCACAGTATAAGAATTGCCTGTAACCAGTGAACTTGGAGGAATGAGAAGTGAGATTGGACTGTGAATCCAAGAACTTTTCTGAACTTACATACACATTACATACACGTGCGCTTAAAATTAGAAGGGGGTTAAATTGGGTGAGTTAAGTTAAAGTGTGATTCTGTTTTCATGTTTAAAGATAATTAAAGCAACTTTTGTTGATGTAACTATTTGTCTTGGTGAATATCTATTGCTGCTGGGTTTTGGGGTCTTTTGGGCTCATAATACCAGGAGGTACTCTATCTCTGCTGAGCAGGAGGTCTTCATAACAGAGACATTGGTCCACCAGTTCTCATTGATGTAAATGCACAGACCACCTCCTCGAGCCTTGCCAGAAATAGCAGTTTCTCTGTCTGCCCTGAAGGAGGTAAGATCATCCAGCTGCATTGTTCAGTCTGGAATAGTGTCATAGAGCCAGATTTCTGTAATCACCAGAGCACAGCATCCCTGCCATTCTCTATGATTCAGGTGCAGCCTCAGGTAATCCATTTTATTCTCCAGTGATCTGACATTTGATGGTAAGTTCATCAGGAGCGCAGGTCTGAAAGGTTTAACTCATAGACTAACCCTGACGCTGGCCTGTTTTCCACGCTCTGCCTTCTCCAGCAGCATTTCCGCTGCCTTCCAACACGTCTCCTGTGATCTACTCTGCAGTTTGCAGCAGTCTGTGTTCCCTGCTTCAATAGGTTGAAACGTTAAACCAAACAGAATCTTACTGATCCACTCCAGTTCATGTTATGTATTTTGACAAGAGTTTCCCGAGCATACATAAAACGTAGTGGGTTGGGGATTTCACCGTTGTGAGGAGCCGAAGTGGCCGCTGCAACCTTGTGCACCACCTTCTTGAGAATGTACGTGCAGCCATCTTGAGAAAGTAATTGTAGCCACTTTCTTCCTATTCACTTATGTAGTCGCTTGGAAGCTAAGTTAGGTGTTTGTCTGTGATGCGTTTCAATAATTTCTGATACAAGTTCAATTGTATTTATATCCTTTATTGTTATCACACAAAAACTGTAACTTTCTTTTCTGATATTCTATTAGCAAATTCTTAACAGCAAAACATTCATATAAAAGTTAACGAGGTCTATACAATGTTCAACTGATACTTAAATGATTCTGAAAGCAGTCAGCAGTCAACAGAAATGGTCAGCCCCCTAACTCACCCTCCTTCTGGTTTCCAACTGCTGACACGCCCTAGCAAACTTCCTTTTCAGCATGAGCATAACCCCTGTGCATGCTCCTTTGAGTAGTGCACTGGGCCCAGCTCCAGCCACCTCACTGCCAGGGCCAAACCGAGTGCATCACCATACTCCGTGACGAAGCCAGGGCCGAGCCGAGCATGCATGCATTACCTCGCTTCGTGGCGCATGCCTTCTGGTGGACGCGCTGGCCCCGGCTGACACCACTGTTACCTCTGGGGCCCAACCCCCTGCGCATGCACCACCACGCTCCATCTCTGTAAATAGTGCCACCTCACGCACATGCGCAGACAGGAAGAGGCCTACACATCCTTGTTGACACCACTGATGCTTGCGACCATACAGGAAAGGACCAAGCCTATGGCTCTTTCAGTAATCCCTTTCTAACCACAGAGCAGCTATGCCATCCTATGTTATCATGATATGTGAGTAGGAAAAACGGATGAGAACCAATGTCTTATACTAAATGAAACAAGGAATTGCTACCTTAAAGGATAAAAAAAAAATCATCTTGTTTAATGGAAGAAAATTCTATTTTGTAAACAAAGAAATGCTAATGGATGTTCGGTAATTAAATGTAAATTAATGCACCTAATATATTCCAGGAAAATTAATATTGAATCAACGACTGGATTTCAGTGAAATTGTGTAATTAAAAATAATGCTGTAATGGAGAAACATTAGGGTCAAGCACACTTGACAGGCACAAAGGATGCTAGGCTGCAGGTAGAGGAAATTAAGACCCCATTCATGGCTGACCTGCCAGCTTCTGTCAGCTCAAACAGCCTGAAGACATTTTACTGTTCCCAAATACTTCTTACGAATGAGAACATATGAAAACAGTTTAAATAAATAAAACAATCTGGATCTGTTTGAAAGCACATTGACTTCCAATAATGAATTAAAGTACAAATATGCAAATAAGAATAAAGAAATAATTTGTCTGTAGTATCAAGGGAAGATGTCCCATTTAAATTAATGGAGCCATACTAAAGGCACCAGTTCGATCACCTGTTTGTGGAGAAATCCATGCTGCAAGCCTGCACAGGCAAGGCCTTTCATCACTTCCTCTTCCATATTGAAGACTACTTCAGTGCTGCCCCATGCATCCATGGTGAGCTCGTCAACTTCAATCATGTTGCTGCCAACTTCCAACCTCAACTTCACTTGGGTTATCTCCCCTTTTTTAATCTCTCTGTCTTCATCTCAGGAGACAAGATTCCTTCTGACATATTTCACAAACCCACAAACTCCCACAACTACACTTCTTCATATGCAGTTCCCTTCAAGGATTATATTCCTTCCTCCTAATTTCTTCGACTCCATTGTATGTGTTCCCAAAATGAGGTCTTGCCATCCAGATCATCTGAAATATCCTCCTTCTTCCACAAACCATCAACTAAGCCCTTATGCTTATCTCCTCCATTTCCCACTCATCTACCTTTCCTCCCTCCATCCACAGACATAAACTGAGGATTCCCCTTGTCCTTACCTACCACCCTATCAGCCTCCACATCCAACAAATCTACAAATTCCGCCATCTACAACATGATCCCTCCACCAGACACATCTTCCTCTCTCCTCCGCTCTCTGCCTTCTGTAAGGACTGCTCCCTCCATTAGTCCCTCATCCACTCATCCCTTTCCATTACTCACCTCCCTAGCCCCTTCCCCTGTGGCTGTAGGAAGTGCCACACTTGCGCCCACACCTCCACCCTCTTCACCATTATTGGCCCCAAATAGTTCTTTCAATTGAAGCACTGCTTCTCTTGTGTATCTGCAGGTGTCATCTACTCTATCCGATGCACCTGTTGCAGCATTCTCTATATCGAAGAGACTGGGAGATCAATTTGCTGAACACTTTTACTCTGACTTTATCAGTGATAGGCATCTCCTAGTGGCCAACCATTTCAATTCTGCATCCCATTCCCATGATGAAACATGTCTGTCCATAGCCTCATCTAATGTTCACCAAGAATACTTGTAAATTGAAGGAGTAACATTTAATTTTCCATCTGGCCACTCTCCAACCCGACGGCATTAACATTGATTTCTCCATTTTCTGCTAGCCGACTCACTATTCTCCTTCCCTCACCATTTCCTTTGTCTTCATTCCTCCAGCTCTCCATCCCCTTCCATCTCAATTCATAGAGCCTTCCCTCCCCCTCTCTCTGTTTGCCGTTGTGCCCTCACTTCCTTATCCACCTATTAATTCTTGCCTCTGGGCCTCTGGGCATGTTCTCGTCCCCCTGCCCCTCCCCCTACCATTTTGTTCTGGCACCTGCTGACATTTTTCCATATCTTGATGAAGGGCTCGAGTTATGTATTTTTATCTTTGCAAAATAAAATACACTGTTTGACCAGCTGAGTTTCTTTAGCATTGTGTTTTTACCAGTTAGACCAAGGTGTTTCTTGTCCATTGATTCAGCAACTTACAGAACACTCTTTATATGTTTATGAAAGTGTATTGTCAGATATGTAAGTACAATATACAAATGCACTGAAATTCTTCTTGTGTGCTGCAACTGCGCAGATACATAAATACACTAATAAAGAACAAATTAACAAAGGGAGAAAATAAGAAAAATAAATATAATGGGATATATAAATATTTTTAGTTGCAGTTGTTGCAAAACATTGTGATGTTACAGTTATGCAAACAGATCTCTGGGTCTGGAGTAGTGCTATTGTTGAGAAAGTTCAAGACCTTGATAGCTGTTGGGGGAAAAAAAATGTTGAACTATTGGTGGATGTAGGCTTGGCAAACATGCCTGACATGCATTATTGCCAGTCATCAATTTTCTAAGTCATTGCCAGCTCATCAGTAATGCATCCTGGCCCTATGCAATCAAAACTGGCAAAGTCTTGAAATCTGTAGCATATACCCAGTCATTGAACTGAAGTGGGAAAGGAAATTGCAGGTGACATACCTGTAATCTACCCAAAGTTCTCTTGATTTGAGAACTGTTCCTTTAGATTGAAAATGTGTAAACAAATCCATTATTTAAAGAGAATATGAAGAGGAAATAGTGAAAACTCAATAGAGTACCATATATACATCTTTGCTGATGACACAAAGATTGATGGTATGGTAAATAATGTGAACAAGAACATAAAATTACAAAGTGACATTGATAGATTAAGCAAGTGGTTGAAATGATAAGAGATGGATTTCAATATAAGGGAATGTTAGATGATATATCCTGGAACAAGTAAAAGGAGAGCCAAGAATTATTTAAATGGTGGAAAGCTAGAAACAATGGAGCCACAAAAAGATTTTAGGATCCATCTATGCAGATCAATAAAATGTATTTAGCAGATTTTAAAAAATCAAAAAGGGTTAATTAATAACTAAATAGCTGAAATATAATATGAAGGCTTTGCTGACAAAATACAAGGCCCCAGTTAATGTAGTTGAATTATTTTGTTCCAGATATTCATCACAGAAAGGAAACATTAGCTGTGAAAGGAAAAGAGTTTAGATTAACTAGAATATTACCAATGATTCTTTCATGAAAGCAAAACCTGTACAAGGAAGCCTGTGAAATGGTCTCAGTGAGTAAAAGAATGAAAGGAATCAGAGTCCACTGAATCTCAACACCCTTTTGGTTTAAACAAAAGAAAAGGAAATCAAATGAGTCTTTGTGAGTAAAATAACAAGTAACCTATTAATATTTTAAATATATTGTTTTAATATCTAAGCTCAGTACACATAATGAACAGATGCATGTCAGAGAACCTTCCATTTATGGAATGTGTTATATGGGAACTCCAATGCACTTATTATGTCCTGTACATCTGCAGCTGGAGAAGTTCAAACTCTGGGGATTGAAACTTGAACAGTACCCAACATGGTTGTAATCTAGCAGAAAGGGGGGTGTTTAGTGGATAGTATATTTCAGGAGGCACTTAACCTACAGATTAAAAGTGTTCAGACAAAATGGAATGGGTGTGTAGAGCTCGTCGAAAGAACCAAAGACTTGTTGATCCAAACCAAGGCTTTTATTAGCAAAAGACAGGAGCTCTTCACAGGTGGCCAACCAGTCCGGAATGATCCGACCTGGCTAGGGACACAACCCTTTAAAGCCCAGACAATAGGTGTGGCTTAGCTCTCAGCCAATCGCTGTAAGCACAGTCTAGATACAGTAACTATATACACTATGTACATTGGTAATAGATCTGTACTATCACAGGGTGATATACAGAAAATATGGTGAAGCACATAACTCATAAGATGACAACTTGATCTCTAACTGATAATTAGTTTTGAGTATTAATGAAGAGGTCTCCCTATGAATGCAATGGGGGAGAAAACAAGAACTCTGGGTGAATTTTTATTTTTGACGGGGAGGGGTTGCGGGGTGTGCAGGCGGTTACTTTTGTAGATGCGGCCCTGCTTCTAAAATGGAACGCTGCCTCTCTTATATTAGAATTAGGCACATTTCTAAGAGGCTGAAAAAAATTCAGGAAGAGGAATGTAAAGAGCCAAAGAACATGGACCAAATCAGAATTAATGGCATGGATAAACAAAGGGGTAATTTTCTAGAGGCAGATTTTAAGGTGTTAAGAAGTAGGATGTCAAGCATGGTAATTTTCACATTCCATGCACCAGTGAATGGGCAAATAGGAGAATAGCACAGACAAATCTGTGACTGGAAATATAGTGCAGTAGGGGGATCTTAGATTCCTGAGGCACTGGGAGTAGTTCCAAGAGAAGAGATGCTTAGATAAACTGGATGAATTGCAACTTCATAGACTTGGTACCAAAGACCTCACAGGGAAATTGTCCTGTAAAGTGAAGGGATGTTTAAACTATTTCAGTAAAGGAATTAATACAAGAAAGTTGCATGGGAAATGAGAAAAATTACTGTGAGAATTAAATGCCAATGGAACAAGAAATAGAAACCTTTATTCGGGTATGAACTAACAGAGTAAAAGGTTTGAAATAACGTAATGGCAAGAATTTTACACATGGGATTATGGTGTTGTGACACCAAGAGAAATATGACTTGAGAAAGGAGAGGAATTGTTTCTAAATATTCTTGAATATAAGATTATCAGGAAAGATAGGAAAAGGAAGAAAGAGCAAGGAGTGGAAGAGTTTATTAAGGAGAATATTGGATTGCTGGAGAGAGAATGGTAAGGAGTGATCAAGGGCTGAATCCAACTGTTTACAGTTATGAAGTAAAAGACATACAACTGAATTGTTTTAACCAGAACTGAGAATGTGTTTAGTTCTTGGTGCCACCCTGCAGGAAAAAAAAGTAATATGTTCAGAAAGGATGCAGAAGGAATCTGCTGGAATGATTCCAAGGCTGAAGGTTTTCAGTTTGTCAGATAGACTGGATTCATGAATGTAGAGTGATAACAACATTTGGCTGTATTAGATCCATGTTCATTTAAACCTTTATTACAATGTAGGTGGACATATTACAAATATGTCCACCCCTATCACCTTCTCGGACAGCTCATTCCTTAAACTCACCACCGTCAATGTGAAAATCTTACTCTCAGATCTTTCCCCTCTCACTTTAAAACTATGGCCTCTAGTTTTTTTATTAACTCTTGCACCCGGGGGCAAAAAAAAAAGACCAGGATAACATTTTTACATGTCCTTCTTAACCTTATTAATCTCTAAAAAGTTAGCCTTCAACCATCCGTGGAAAACTGTCCCAGCTTTATCCAATCTCTCTCAACCTCTTTAATCCAGGCAACATTGCTGTTAATATTCCTGTGACAAGAGAGGCTTGGTTCTTCTTGAAATAGAGGAGCTTGCAAACAAATCAGATAGATGTACTGAAAACCAATGAAGGGTATGGACACAATGGAAACTGTTGCTATTGGTGAATGAGTGAACAATTAATACATAGAATGATGATGATGATTGATAAAATAGCCCAAAATGACATGAGGGAAAGTCTCTTTATAGTATATGTGATTAGGGATCTAGAATGTCTTTGGCTTGACATCACGGACGAAGATTTATGGAGGGCGTAAATGTCCACGTCAGCTGCAGGCTCGTTTGTGGCTGACAAGTCCGATGCGGGACAGGCAGACACGGTTGCAGAGGTTGCAGGGGAAAATTGGTTGGTTGGGGTTGGGTGTTGGGTTTTTCCTCCTTTGTCTTTTGTCAGTGAGGTGGGCTCTGTGGTCTTCTTCAAAGGAGGTTGCTGCCCGCCAAACTGTGAGGCGCAAAGATGGACGGTTTGAGGCGATATCAGCCCACTGGCGGTGGTCAATGTGGCAGGCACCAAGAGATTTCTTGAGGCAGTCCTTGTACCTCTTCTTTGGTGCACCTTTGTCACGGTGGCCAGTGGAGAGCTCGCCATATAACACGATCTTGGGAAGGCGATGGACCTCTATTCTGGAGACGTGACCTACCCAGCGCAGTTGGATCTTTAGCAGCATGGACTCGATGCTGTGGGCCTCTGCCAGCTCGAGTACTTCGATGTTAGGGATGAAGTCACTCCAATGAATGTTGAGGATGGAGCGGAGACAACGCTGGTGGAAGCGTTCTAGGAGCCGTAGGTGATGCCGGTAGAGGACCCATGATTCGGAGCCGAACAGGAGTGTGGGTATGACAACGGCTCTGTATACGCTTATCTTTGTGAGGTTTTTCAGTTGGTTGTTTTTCCAGACTCTTTTGTGTAGTCCTCCAAAGGCACTATTTGCCTTGGCGAGGCTGTTGTCTATCTTGTTGTCGATCCTTGCATCTGATGAAATGGTGCAGCCGAGATAAGTAAACTGGTTGACCATTTTGAGTTTTGTGTGCCCGATGGAGATGTGGGGGGGCTGGTAGTCATGGTGGGGAGCTGGCTGATGGAGGACCTCAGTTTTCTTCAGGCTGACTTCCAGGCCAAACATTTTGGCAGTTTCCGCAAAACAGGATGTCAAGCGCTGAAGAGCTGGCTCTGAATGGGCAACTAAAGTGGCATTGTCTGCAAAGAGTAGTTCACGGACAAGTTGCTCTTGTGTCTTGGTGTGAGCTTGCAGGCGCCCCAGATTGAAGAGACTGCCATCTGTGCGGTACCAGATGTAAACAGCGTCTTCATTGTTGAGGTCTTTCATCGCTTGGTTCAGCATCATGCTGAAGAAGATTGAAAAGATGGTTGGTGCAAGAACGCAGCCTTGCTTCACGCCATTGTTAATGGAGAAGGGTTCAGAGAGCTCATTGCTGTATCTGACCCGACCTTGTTGGTTTTCGTGCAGTTGGATAACCATGTTGAGGAACTTTGGAGGGCATGCGATGCGCTCTAGTATTTGCCAAAGCCCTTTCCTGCTCACGGTGTCGAAGGCTTTGGTGAGGTCAACAAAGGTGATGTAGAGTCCTATATTTGGTTCTCTGCACTTTTCTTGGAGATGTCTGAGGGCAAAGATCATGTCAGTAGTTCCTCTGTTTGCGCGAAAGCCGCACTGTGATTCTGGGAGAACATTCTTGGCGACACTAGGTATTATTCTATTTAGGAGAATCCTAGCGAAGATTTTGCCTGCAATGGAGAGCAGCGTGATTCCCATGTAGTTTGAGCAGTCTGATTTCTCGCCTTTGTTTTTGTACAGGGTGATGATGATGGCATCACGAAGGTCCTGAGGCAGTTTTCCTTGGTCCCAACAAAGCTTGAAAAATTCATGTAGTTTGACATGCAGAGTTTTGCCGCCAGCCTTCCAGACCTCTGGGGGGATTCCATACATACCTGCTGCTTTGCCACTTTTCAGTTGTTCACTTGCCTTATATGTCTCTTCCCGGGTGAGGACCTCATCCAGCTCTAGCCTTAGGGGCTGTTGAGGGAGCTGGAGCAGGGCGGAATCTTGGACTGAGCGTTTGGCACTGAAAAGAGATTGGAAGTGTTCTGACCATCGGTTGAGGATGGAGATCTTGTCGCTGAGGAGGACTTTGCCGTCTGAGCTGCGCAGCAGGCTTTGGACTTGGGGTGAGAGGCCGTACACAGGCTTTAGAGCCTCGTAAAAACCCCTGAAGTCGCCAATGTCCGCGCTGAGCTGGGTTCGTTTGGCGAGGCTAGTCCACCACTCATTTTGGATCTCCCAGAGTTTGCGCTGAAGATGGCTGCATGTGCGACGGAAGGCTTATTTCTTCTCTGGCCAGGACGGCTTTGTAAGGTGAGCCTGGTGGGCAGCTCGCTTCTTTGCCAGCAGCTCCTGGATTTCCTGGCTGTTTTCGTCGAACCAGTCCTTGTTTTTCCTGGAGGAGAAGCCCAGTACCTCTTCAGTGGATTGCTGTATGGTAGTCTTCAGCTGATCCCAGAGGGTTTCAGGGGACGAGTCCGTGAGGCGGATTGCATCCTCGAGCTTTGCTTTGAGGTTTGCCTGGAAGTTTCCTCTCACTTCGTTTGACTCTAGGTTTCCAACAATGAACCTCTTTCTGGGGGATTTACTGTTCCTGGGCTTTGGCTTGAAGTGAAGGTTGAGATTGCAGCGAACCAGCCGGTGGTCAGTGTGGCATTCCGCACTGGGCATGACCCTGGTGTGTAGCACATCTCGTTTGTCTCTTTCTCGCACCAGGACGTAGTCCAGGAGGTGCCAGTGTTTGGATCGGGGATGCATCCAGGTAGTCTTCAGGCTGTCCCTCTGCTGAAAAAGGGTGTTTGTAATGACAAGCCGCTGTTCTGCGCAGAGCTCCAACAGGAGGCACCCATTGTCGTTGCACTTGCCGACACCATGCTTGCCCAGGATTCCTGGCCAGGTTTCTGAGTCTTTGCCGACGCAAGCGTTAAAGTCGCCAAGGATGATAACCTTGTTGGCTGTAGGGGTGCGTTGAATGAGGTTGCGCAGGTCAGTGTAGAACTTGTCCTTTTCTGCTGGTTCCATGTGGAGGGTTGGAGCATAGACACTGATGAGGGTGATGCGATGCTTGTTTTGAAGGGGGAGTCGCATGGACATGATCCGGTCCGAGTGGCCTGTCAGGAGGTTATCGAGTTTGGAGGCAATGGAGTTCTTGACCATGAAGCCTACACCAGATAGGCGTCGTTCATCCATAGGCTTGCCAGACCAGTAGAGTGTGTAGCCCGCGCTGCGTTCTTGGAGGCTGCCTACATCTGCAAGGCGGACTTCACTGAGAGCGGCTATGTCGATGTCAAGTCTGAGGAGTTCATGTGCAATGAGGGCAGACCGACGTTCAGGTCGGTGGCTGTCAGCCTTGTCTAGCATGGTTCTGATGTTCCAGCATGCAAGCTTGAGTTTGTGAGCATCTTTGAGGGGGAGGACGTGGAGGGGGAGGACGTGGAGGGGGAGGACGTGGACCTGTCCTTGGGCCTGCACAAAGGAGCTTTTAGGTGGAGTGCAGTGTGCGCAGTACTGGCCCCACCCTTTATACGCATGGATCGTGTGCCATGGCCAACCAAGCTGGGACGTGGCAGCGAGGTCCTTGGGTCGTAGGTTTTATACCGGAGTGGCCTTCTCCTATGCAGGTTTCTTACCCGGGCTGGAGGGAAATAGCCAGATACAATTGTGATGTTAAGAAGGCAAAGCCAGATAAGTATATGAAAGACAAAAGTTTGCATGGCCATGTAGACAGGTTAGGGCAGTGGTTCTCAACCTTTTTCTTTCCACTTGCCTACTACTTAAGTAATCCCTATGCCATCAGTGCTCTATAATTAGTAAGGGATTGCTTAAGGTGGTATGAGAGTGGGAATGGAAGGTTGGGAATCACTGCTCTAGACCCAATTGTTACTGAAATTTTTTGCTTGAGAAAAATTGTCATTGGCCCATTTCCTTTGGAGTTATGAAAACTTGCACATAACAAATCAATTAGGTATGAATAGAACAGTGGTTTTTAAACATTTTATTTCCACCCACATACCACCTTAAGCAATCCCTTACTAATCACAGAGCACCTATGACATAAGGAATACTTAAAATGGTTTGTGAGTGGAAAGAAAAAGGTTGAGAACCAATGGGTTAGAGTAACTGGACAAACTGGATTGCTCTTACCTAGAACCATAATGATGGGCTGATTGGTCTCCTTTTGAATTGTCATATTTTGTAATTGTGTGCTGCTCCTGTTCAAAAGTAAGGTTACAAGGAGAGACAATTTATACTGGTTTTGTGTTTCTCAGGATATGGAAGAGAAAATGAAAGGAGTTCATAGAAAAGTTACAAATGGCAAATTTTAGCCTAACTTAATGTATTGAGAGCATAAGGAATTGGTTTGAATATTAGATTGGCACTCTGTTAAAATTATTCCCATGTGACTGTCTTTGAAGGCATCATTATTTTCAATCTGATTACTGTTCTAATTTCAAGTTAAATTGTTTATGATTGAATATGATTAATGCAGAATCTACAAAAATTAAAACTAATATTAAGATTAGAGCTAGACCATTTATTTTAGCTTTTACTACGTTAATGGCCAGATGAACAATTTTACTGAAATGGAAGGATGATTCTTTACCTACCCATGCACAGCAGTTACATGATGTGATGACTAACTTAAGTTTGGAGAAGATTAGGTACAATATTAAAGATAGGAAAATTCAATTTGTAAAGAGGTGGAACCTATTCTTGGAATACTATAATGAATGGAAGAATTAAGAACACTGAAGAGTCTAGGAGTTTGCTGTCCGATGCCTGGAGGTTGCTATCTGATCCCAAACTTTCTTTTGTATAACTAACAGTAACTTTGATTAGAGGGAGGGGGTAGATTAGTTTTAGTTTTATAGGTTTTCTTTGATCTTTTAATTTGTTTACCCATTATAATTTGGTAAATGGGTTTAATTATGTACATTAAGTATATGTTAATTGCTTTGTTTTTTAATAAAAAATAGGCAACTGGACAATGCTGTTATATTATTCGTTCTGATTTTCTGTACGTGTACATGAGATGATTAGTTATATACCTCATTGAATTTTGTGTGCAATTTTATACATTAAATCCAATAAAAATATTTTAGAAGAAAAGAGTTAGACCATTTATGAATGGCATTAGAACATTTTCAATGAATATAAGTAAACATGGAAACATTTCTCCTCTAGAAGGTTTGATTCATAATGTGTATTATTCACTGGTACAATAAAAATGATGCTTGAAAATGCTAGAAAAGTAAATGAAGTGAGGGTCTTAATAAACAGTATAGTAAAACCATCCATTTCTACTCTCAAGCAATCAGGAATATGATGTCATGAAATGATGTCATGGCAAAGAATGAGAGCAAAACTAAGTCAGTGAACTGGAGGGGATTCATAAGAGAAGTTAATATAAAGACATGCACTCAACCATTGATGCAGTTAATACTATGAAAAAGAACAAGCAGGTTAGAGCAATGGTCCTCGATATTTTTTCACTCACAAACCACCACAAGTATTCCCTTATTTACAATGGGCCACCTATAATAAAGCCAGGGACCATCACTGGGGAGGGGGGAGGGGTAGCTGGTGAGCTTGTTACTTCATGGACCATTTATGAGATTTTTGTTTTGATTTGTTAGAAAAAAAATATTTGAGATTTTTTTAATGTTTCTGAATTTGCAACCTTGCTTTCCATTTTATTTGTAATATTAGGTTACGGCATATCACTGCAGACCTCCTACGACAATCTCATGGACCACTTGTGATCCGCAGATGACGGGTTAAGAAATACTGGTTTGGATGATAAAAAAGGATGGATAGGAATAAAGTCAGAAGGAAAAAAAGCAAGTAAACATTCAGCTTAGTTCATGGGACAGGTATTTGAATATTACATGGCACTGCAGCATGTAGTTTCCAGAGGTGACCCAGGACATTAGTAATTGAGATCTTGGTAAGCTGACTGAACTGATGGAGTTAAAATAAAACATTGTCAGGTTTCTAAAACAAGAATGACGTAACATACTTAAATTTACATGAAGTTTATGGCAGATTTAACATGGGCAGAGGCACTGAAAATGTTAATACTAAAGTGTGAAGAATAGAATACAGGTTGTTGTCAGCAGGAGAAATTCAGAGAACTGGATTATAAAGTATGTTTGAATTATCTATAATTTCTTGATCAAAGATATTCAGCCGTGTAACAGATGCCTGCTGATGTTTTTTTTTTAAATAGTAAAACTGCTAGAGCCTCATATTTTATAAACAGTCATCACTTCTATCGAGTCAACTTTACCTCAGAGTCCCAGAAAGCCATCTTTCTATATTGAAATTGTATCTTCAACTTTTGCAATATTCAGTGGTGTAGTCATTTTAACACCAGTCAGACTCCAGCATTTTTTGATTTATCCTTTTTCACATGAAATATATTGCAAATGAACTATATTTAAAGTTTTTGACATGAAATGAATTCACACAATTTAGGGAGAAGGTGCAAGCAGCATATATTGGCAAGGGATTCAGCCACAACCATCAGAATACATACCTTATCGTGAACTAATGAAACAATCATATACAGTTTCATTCCAGGTCTATTCCCTACAATGATCAGGTATCTTAAAAGACCTCTTCCCCACTACAACTAAAACCTATTCCCTACCTGACTCCTTTGGATTTAATGGATTAGAAACATGTTCACATTATTTTTTTTAAATTGTCCTCTGGTGAACCGTGCCCCTCCATAATCAAACAGGCATCTGTAGTTCGGGGCCCCTGCAGGATCAGGAGTTCCCGGTGGCCGGGGAGGTGGGGTGGGGGGGGGGGGGGTGGGGTGACACAAAAAACTCTGGGAGGCACATGATTTCAGTGGTCAGGTGATTGTGATAGTGCGCCAACTGTAATTATTGAAACTCCTGTGAAGATTCCATTAAGCAGTTCATTTGGTTCAGCTCACAGACAACTTCTGTGGTGCTTTGTCCACTGCACCACTCGCTACATTGGTGATTCCAATGTTCCAAATGACATTTTGGACCTCACCATGGATGCACAAAATGTGTTGCATTCAAATTTCCAGTATTTTGGACCTTACAGCCATAGAGCAGGCTGAGGCATAGTTCCATCTACGCCAGATTACCGCTGACGCAACGAAGTACTGCTATGTTGTTGCATCACTGGACCATGACACCATGGGGTTTATTATCGATTTCTTATGCCAGCCTCCAGCCAACAGCAAGTATGAAGCCATCAAAGTCCTGTTCATATGTATTTTTGGTCTTTCCCAATGCAACAGGGCAGCACGACTTCTACATATAGACGGCCTGGGTGACCGCACTCCTTCTGAACTAATGAATGAGATGCTGGCGCACATGGATGGACACAAGCCCTGTCTGCTTCTCAAGAAACTTTTTTTTCTAGAGCAAATGCCAGAACACATTTATTTCCTGCTTGCAGACAAAGACTTTAATGACCCCTGTTGCGTTGCTTAGCAGCCTGTGCTGATGAGTTATGGCAACATGGTAGATTTTCAATTGGGTACATAGCAAAGGGCACTAACATTGCCCACTCCAGATAACGGTGCAGCGACAGGCTCAACTTGACACAGCACAGACAGAGCAGAGGTGCTATTACCATCAGAGATGGGGACCTGGAGCCCACCGCAGCTGTTCCCTCCTGCATGCATCCGGGAAACGCTGAGGCCGGCTGTTAGTAGAGGCCGTGATAGCCGGCCACAAGAACAGCCTCCTTTTCCTCTTGGACTGACACTCAGGCCATTGGTTCTTAGTCGATCCTGGAATGGAATTTAGCATGTTTCCCTCCTCTCACAATTGGAAACAACAGCAGCATTTGGATATATGGGTCACTCAATTTTTGAGCTCCTGGGAGCTGATTTTTAGAGAGAACACTCACTTCTAGTAGATTTCAAAGGTCTTTGAGGATATCTGAGTCTCTTGGCTTGCACCTACCTCACCTCAACTCGGTGACTCTCTTGAACAATGAATACGCAAGAATCCTAGTGAAATTCCCTAGCATTATTACTCCTGCAGTTCTCAATAGCCCAACCGAAATGTGAAGTGCAGCACCACATTCCGACTCATGGACGTTCCCTGCATGTTTGAGTGTGCAGGTAAATTGCGATTGGCTAAAGACAAATTCTGACACATGGAGGAAATGAGGATTGTTCACCACTCTGACAGCCCTTGGGGATCACCGCTCCATATGGTGCCTAAGAAATCTAGAGAGTGGAGATCTTCTGGGGCTATTGGCATCTGAATGACATCACTGAGGCAGATCGCTACCAGTTCCCCATATAAAGGATTTTTCTGTGATCCTTCTCGATGCAAAGATTTCTCCAGAATTGATCTGATGCGCATGTAACATCAGATCCCAGTTCACCCGGACGACATTCCTAAGACTGTTTTGATTACTCTGTTTGGGCTAATTGAAAGCTCTGTATGAAAGCAACCCAGACATTTCAACCCCAAATGGACACAATTACCCTGGGCCTAGATTTTGTATTTATTTATTTGGACATCATCCTTATCACCAGCTACTCACAGCAGCAGCACTGAGCCCATCTCCGTCAACTATGTCAGCAGCTTGATGACCACAGGTTAGCGATCAGCCTGGCTAAGTGCTAGTTTGTCCTCACATCAATAGATTTCCTCGGCCACTGCATCAGCCAGCACAGAGGGGTTCCAGTACTTTCCAAGGTTTAGACCATTTGCAAATTTCCAAGGCCCTCTACCATTAAGGAGTTTGTTGACATGATTAACTTTTACCCTTGTTTCACGCTAGCTGCAGCCAAAGTTATGCAGCTGCTTTTCAACCTCTTGTCCGGACATCTCAAGAAACTGAAAAGGAATGACGAGGCCACGGCCCTATTTGAGGCTGCCAAGTGAGCACTAGCGAGAGCCTCTATACTCCTGCAACTGAGGGTTGCATGACCAATGGCTCTGACGGTGGATGCATTAGGTATTGCGGTTGGTAGAGTCCTTGAACAGCTCATCAATGGCATCTGGAAACCCCTAGCTTTCTTTAGTCATCATTTGAGACAACCAGTGCTTTTGACAGGAAGTTCCTTGCCCTCTACTTGCTCATATGGCATTTTTGCTATTTCTTAGAGGGCAGAGGGTTCACGATCACAAGCCATTGGCTTTCACCTTCACCAAAATGTCAGATCCGTGGTCAGCACAACAATGATGACAACTCTCCTTATGAGTTTATGACTATGATAAATGCATCACCGGGAAGAACAATCTAGTCACTGACATGCTATCCTGCACCACCATCACTTCCTTCCATTCGCTTGCTCCTGGTATAGACTACACAGCTTTGGCAGCCACTCAGCAGGAAGATGAAGAGATAGCTGCATATTGCACTGCCATATCAGGTGTGAAATTGGAGGACATATGGTTTGGTCCAGCAAATGCCTCCCTACTTTGTGATGTATCCACCGGCCAACTGAAGCCCATTGTACATGCTGCATGGTGACGTTGGGTGTTTGACGCCATACAAAATTTGATTCTCCCTTCAATTAGGATGACAACAAGGCTCATGGTGGGCAAATTCATGTGGCACAGACTGCGCAAGAAAATGGGAGCTTGGGCAAGGACATGCATCCAGGGCCAGACTTCAAAAGTTCAGTGCCACACCAAAGCTCCACTACAGGTTTTTGCACCCATGCAGCAAAGGTTTGATCACATCCATGTGGATATCATAGGCCCATTTCACCCATCCAAGGGCACTACTCATCGCTTCACAACAATAGACACATTCACAAGATGGCCAGAGGTGGTTCTGCTCTCCGACACCTCTGCCTCAACTTGTGCAAGAGCCCTCATCACCGATTGGATAGGGCATTTCTCCTCTGACAGAGGAGCTCATTTTCCATCCGGCTTATGGTCCACAATTACACAGTTGCCAGGTATGCAGCTGCATCAGTCGACAGCCTATCATCCCCAGTCCAATAGCTTAGTGGAATGTTTTCACCATCATATGAAATAGGCTCTCGTGGCCCGTTTTAAGGGACGAGATTGGATAGATGAACTGCCTTGGGTATATTTTAGGTATCTGTACCACACTGAAGGAAGATCTAGTTATGTCCTCCACAGAATTGGTTTACAGAGCACCCCCAACGGTCCCAGGGGATTTCATTCCAGCAACACATGGGCAGCAGGAATCTCCCACTTCAATACTCACACACTTAAGGGAGAAGGTGGATACACTGGCACCTATCCCAGTCACCTGGCATGGGTCCATGAATTCATACATTCTGCCTGAACTCAAGGACTGCCCTTTTTTATTCCTGTGCAGGGATGCACACAGGACGTTGTTGCAATGGCCATATGAAGGTCCTTTCAAGGTGGTATGAATGATGACTCCATATTTGTTATAGATATTGGTGGCAAGCAAGAAACAGTTTTGGTGGATCACCTTAAACCACCACATGTGGACCTAGATCAGCGGGTATGGGTGGCATGGGGCATCTACTGACCTGTTCCAGCTATATAGGTGAGACTGCGGTGTCACCTCTGAACTCTGGTTCGGTGGGGGGGAGGTGTGAGGGTGATTATGTGATGAACTGCACCCCTCCATTATCAAACCGGCATGTGGAGTTACAGGCCCCTTCAGGATCTGGAGTTCACAGTGGCCAGTGGGCGCAAAGAACTCTGGGAGGCATGTGACTTCAGAGGTCAGGTGATTCTGATAGCACCAACTGTCACTATTTAAACTCCTGTGAAGATTCCATTAAGCGCTCACAGACAAATGTTATTGTGCTTTATTGACTGCACCACTCACTACAGTGCTTTTAAATATTGGGAGTCTTGTTCTCCCTTTCACTGTTCTTTCCTGTGAAAAAGTTTGCAATATACTCTCCCAAATAACATTAACAGTAGTATCACATGCAATCTATAAGCAGACTTTTCAATCTTACTGGTCAGAAAACTGACATCATTTATGGTAAGTAGTTGCTGACAGAGGAAAAAAAAACAATTTGAATCCCCAACTAAACATTTCACACTAATGTTTCATTCTTTGTCCTCACTCATGTATAAACTCACATCAAGATGAGACTGGAGGGCTTGAGTTGTGATCACCATCAGATTCCTAGTTTCAGGATATTGTAGAGTCAGGGCCGGCACTACCACTAGGCAAACTAGGCAGCTGCCTCGGGCGCAGATTACTGTTCAAATGTGCAAAAGTGTACTTTAGTCGGGGTCCTGGGGTCCATTGGCTGGGTGTGGCCATCTTTTTTTTGTGCACATGCGTGAATGCAGGCTGGTGCATGCATGATGGATTTGTGCAACTCTGGCTGCACGAGCCTCGAGCATGGTAGGTGCAGGCTGCATTGGAAAGCATATAGGCAACTATTCAGGGGTGGGGGGGGGGCAAACAAATGCAGTGCAATAAAGATGCCGGACTGGAAGTGCAAGGTGCCACAATATGTCACACAACATCGGGCATCCAAAATTCGCAGCGTTTGTTTGGAAGCGACTCTAGATTTTTCTTACCTCTGCAATTGGGGAAGGGACATGGGTGAATTAAAGATCCTCGTACTGAAATCTAATTTCAAAAGAAACCCAGGCCTATTAATATTAAAAATGGCATATTCACCTCTATCATCATACAAAACCTCCAACTTACTAGTTTTGTATCGGTCATTTGGATGTTTAGTATGATAATATGTGGGTGAATTTATTCTGCACTATGTTTGTAGCAAACAATCATCAAGAATAAACTGAAAGTTGTTTAAGTATCCAGTTTCTGGTACTGTATTGCATTGATTCGTTTAAACCTAAATCTAAGCCATCAGTTTAACATCTGAATTCTACATTTGAATTACATGGGACATGTAATATAGTGGAAATTCCATGCTCAAATTTAAACTCTTGCATGTATTAACAAAAAATTTAACAGAAACTGCATAATACATAGAAAAATTAAACCATCATCAGTGTCTGCAACAGCCTTCACAAAAATAAAATCAGTTAATAACACTAGCAGGAAGCATAACTGCTCAAACTAAAATTTATTTTGATGTTTTGCCTATTCTAAAAATCGACTTCACTTTGGAGAAAGTAGGTGGAATTTTAGTGAGTTTTTCCCACCTGCATGCAAACATAGTGCATGCATCATATCCGACAAATTCAATCTTATTATTCCCCACCCATTTCCCTTGAACAAACATTAAAGCAAAGCCAAATGGTAATTGATGAGTGATGTCCATTTATTAAAGTAGGGACATTGCCAGCCCAGGATTTTACACCCAGTATAAAAAAATGTCTCTGAGTCTCCTGTTGCTTTGCTGCCTGTTGAAAAGCAGAAATGCCTTCATGGCATTTAGATTGAGAATTAAAAGAAACAACAACAAAAAATTCCTCTGTCACTCAAAGGCTTTTAAAGCATAATTTTAAGGTAACTGCAGAGATCCTTCCACAGCTTCCAATAGAAGACAAACTCTTTCCATTTCAACTCTAAACCAAGACATTTTTTTTTAATGCAGGGTCTGACTCAGGTAAAGTAGAAGCTCTTCAGTACCTGAATGCCACAAAGAATGAAATGCAACAAATCTTTCTGACATGAAAGTACATTAGCATATTCTTATTAAATTCATAGAGATGCTTATATAAATTAAGATTTCAAAGTGGTCTAATAATTGTGGGTTTCAACACCTTTTTATACTCTTATAGATGACCTGCTATGACTTTAGAGCAGTGGTTTTCAACCTTTTACTTTCCACTCACATACCACTTGAAGTATTCCCTATGCCATAAGTGTTCTGTGATTAGTAAGTGATTGCTTAAGGTGGTATGTGAGTAGGAAGGGAAGGTTGAGAATCACTGCTCTAGACTCAATTATTACTGAAATATTTTGCTTGAGAAAAATTGTAATTGGCCCATTTCCTTTGGAGTTATGAAACTGTGCGCATAACAAATCAATTTGGAATGATTAGAACAGTGGTTTTCAAACTTTTTCTTTCCAACCACATACCACCTTAAGCAATCCATTACTAATCACAGAGCACTTATGGCATAGGGAATACTTAAAGTGGTATGTGAGTGGAAAGTAAAAGGTTGGGAACCACTGCTTTAGAGGGAAATAGCAGAACAGATGAAGGAATAGTCTTGTCATATGAAATGTTTTCATCAGCCTTATGAGATTTGGATAATCTATTCCGAATAAAAACATAAGTTATCTTAATTTAGAAAGAGAGATGCTGAAAATTTGTGTTGTGAACTTATAGCAATAACTCGAAGACTTCTGATGTCTAAGCCACCACAAGGAGCACTTCACTTCATACTCAACAAAATGTGTCTGTGGCTCGAAGGATCCTTTTCACACTTCCAGTACTAGTGGCAAGTGGTAAACATAGTTTCTCAAAGTTCAAACTTATAAAAACTTACCTACACTCAAAAATGTTGCAACAGAGACTTGATGGCTTAGCAACTATATCAATTGAACATGATCAGCACTTGATCTGATTGAATTGGTAACAAAATTTGCAAAGGAAAAAGCTCACAAAGTGAGATTCTGATGTGTCTGAAATTGAAACTTTCAGGAGACTTAAATTTTAACAAAACAATTCATAAAATTATTACCTCCAACGAGGAGGTTACGTTTATAACCCTATTTGTCTGTTTTTTGTTTGTTTCTCTGTCTGACTGTAAGCAAAATAATTTCTGAACATGATGGGTTGGTTACACCAAATAACCTTAAAAGGTATATAGACTTAAAAAGTAAAAGGTTTTCATGTTGTGTTGACCTTGGTGGAAATATGCATTCTACGGAATGTTCTTTAGTTCAAAAAATGATTTGTATGCCAAAATGTTTTCTTTTGCATTTGAGAAAGATAATCAAAGATTGATGTATTACTTATTCTTGCAATTTAAAATAAATTTAGCAGTGTCAAGTTTTGTGCTTTTCATTTTTTTTTCTACAGAACTTCAAAACTTCTGTAAAGGATCTGGTTCAGAAGAAGAAAGAGATGTATAACAGGTATAGGCAGAGAGGAGCAAATGAGAAACTTGAGGAGTATAAAAATGCAAGGAAAAACCTCAAGAAAGAAACCAGGAAGGCTAAAATAGGACATGAGGTTGTGTTGGCAGATAATGTGGATGAAAATCTGAAGGGTTGCCACAGGTATATCAAGAGCAGAAGGATGGTAAGGGACAAAATTGGTCTCCTTAAAGAGCCAAAAGTGAAGGTGGGGGAGATCTAATTCTTTTTGTATCCACATTCACTCAGCAAATTGTCATAGAGTCAAGGAAATGGGAAAACAAGCACTGAGGTCATGAAACTGAAACAAATTAGAGTGGAGGAGGTGCTTTCTGTCTTCAAGCAAGTAAGAGCAAGCAAATAATCCCTAGGGCCTGATAAGATATTCCCTCAGACCTTGAGGGAGGCTAGTGTAGAAATTACAGGGGCTCTGACAGAAATATTTAAAATGTCCTTAGCCATGGGTGTAGTGCCAGAGGATCGGAGGGTAGCTCATGTTGTTCTGTTGTTTAAAAAAAAAGGCTCCAAATGTAAACCTGGAAATTATAGGCCAATGAGCCTGACGTCAGGAGTAGGTAAATTATTGGAAGATGTCTTAAGAGGTTGGATGTACAATACAGTACTTGGATAGCCAGGGACTGATTAAGTATAGTCTTTTTCAATATTTGTTTGAAATTGAAATTCCACATCGAAAAATACAGAGAATATGAGAATACATATTAAAAGTTTTAAAAAAATACATTACATTTAGATCATACCATTTCATCGAAGGTACCTTGCATTTTCAATAAAACAAATTATATTACAGTAATATTTTATTATTTTATTATAAAAAGAAAGTCTAAGCCCACTAACAAAAATGAAGCTGTTTGGCAAAGAGGGAAGAAAAAAAATCTTCATCAGAGGATTAAATCACCTTATTATCCAACTCCTCTGCATTAATACCAAATCAAAGAATTTGAAAGTAATTCTAAAAGGGTCCCCACAGTGTTTAAACATTTAAATTAAAATCAGAAATTGAGCATCTAATCTTCTCTAAATTTAAACATGACATAATGTCATGTAGCCATTGAGCATGAGAAGGCAAAGCAATATCCTTCCATTTGAGCAACACTCCCTGCTAAGTCATGAGAGAAATAAATATAGGCAAATCAGAAGTTAATATATGGAAATCAGATGCCATTAAGGTTATGTTACTCTCTCCAACAATACCAAACAAGCCAGTATTTCCCAAGACTCAGACATATCCAAAACATATGAATGAATGAAGCATCTCCATTGTTGCATCTATCACTACGAGGAGATACCTCTGCATAAAAGCAAGATATGTGGGAGAGAGTGCCGGGCACATAACAATGAGTATTAACTAATTTTAAAATTACATTTCAAGTTTTTTCAGAGATTAAAATCTGTAGGTCCTGTTCCCTTGCTTTTTAAATTTTATTTGAGGGAGCATCTCTTATTCCCAACAGCATGTCAAAAATGTTAGATATTGAACTGTGAAAAAAGGTAGTAAATTAAAAATTAAATTTTTTAAATTCTTATCACTGTTCTTTGGAAATCTATGTAATTTAGATTGCAAAAAAATTGTAAAAATTGAAAAAAATAAGTATTTGGTAATCTATATTTAACTGACAGTTGTTCAAAAGAAGTAAGACTTCCTTTGATAAATTCATCTTTAAAGCATTCAGTCCCTAATCTATGCCATTCTTTAAAAGCTATGTCAATCATGGAAGGTTTAAAGAAATAATTAGAAAAAAATAGAGGGATAGTCAACACGGCTTTGTACATGGTAAGTCATGTTTAACTTATCTGATAGAGTTTTTTTTTTGAGGTGGTTATCAGGAAAGTTGTTGAAGGAAAGGCTGTGAATGTTGTCTACATGGACCTTTGACAAGGTCCCACTTGAGAGGTTAGTCAGGAACATTCAGACACTCAGTATTCAAGATAAGGTACTAAACAGAATTCGACATTACCCATGCCGGAGAAGCCAGAGTGTGCTTCTCAGACTGGAGGCCTGTGACTACTAGTGTGCATGAGAGATCACTGGGAGCATTGTTATTTGCACATCTATATCAATGATCTGGATGATAATGTGGTAAATTGGATCAGCATTTTGCAGATGACACAAAGATAGGAGGCATTGTGTACAGTGAGGAAGATTTTCAAGGCTTGCAAAGGGATTTGGACCAGATGGAAAAATGTGCTGAAAAATGGAAGATGGAATTTAATGCAGACAAGTGTGAAGGCATGCATTTTGGAAGAACAATCCAAGAAAAGACATACACAAAAGATGGTAGGGCACTGAGAAGTGGTGTCACAAGTAGAAAAGTTTATAAAGAGAAGTTTTGGCACATTGGTCATCATAAATCAAAGTATTGAGTATTGGAGTTGGGATGTTATGGTGAAGTTTTATAAATCCTTGGTGAGTCCAAATTTGGAGCATTGTGTGCAATTTTGGTCACATAATGACAGGATTGAAAGATTGAAAGAGTGCAAAGAAGATTTATTCGGATGTTGCCTGGGCTTCAGGAACTGAATTACATGGAATGATTAAACAGGTTAGGACTTTTTTTTTTCCCTGGAGCATTGAAGAATGAGGGGAGATTTGATAGAGGCATTTAAAATTATGAGGGGTATAGATAGAGGAAATGTAGATAGGCTTTTTTCACTGAGGTACATACCAGAGGACATGATCTAAGAATGAAAGGGGAATATTAAAGGGAAACAAAAGCAGGAACATCTTTACACAGAGATTGAGGGAGTGTGGAAATAGTTGCCAGCTGAAGTGGTGAATGTGGGCTTAATTTTAAGATTTAAGAAGAATTTGGACAGGTGGAGAATACAGGGCCACGGATTGGGTGCAGGTCAGTGTGACTAGGCAGAAAAATGATTCGGCACAGACTAGAAAGGCCAAAGGCCTGCTTCTGTGCTGTAATGCTCTATGGTTCTATGGACCTAATTTTCCTTCAGCCTACAGTAACAGGTAAGGTGAGGTATACTTGTTTTGCATGATTCAACAAAAATAGTCATTCAGAAACGTATGAAGTCCTCCCAGGTAAGATTGTGACAGAAGCACAAATCAGAGCTGTGGTGGGTTTCCAGAACAAAGAACATGCCTTCATTGGGTACTTTTTCTGAAGTGTCTTTGAACTACTGGGGAACTCTCAACACCCGTCTCTCCAAAATCTATCTTTGCAAGATCTGTTGGCAACAATCCCTGTGTTTGTAAAGGTGTTTCCTCTGTAGTAGTATTCCACTTCAAAGACCTCATCTGCTTTACTACATTTGACAACACTGAGCACTTGAAACATGTCAATGTTAGTTTCAGAGTGGTGTGAACTTCACAAACAGGTATCATCAAAAAATTATGCAAAGAGGTGAGGACCAATTTCAAGGCCACAACATAATCATCCACTCCCACACTTTTTGCATCTCCTCTCAGCTTTTCTTATGTCACAGCTTCCCTATTCCTTCATTTCTCCAATGTCCTGGAGCTCTGCAGACCCACTGAGCCAATTTCAAGCACTTTGTTTTCAGTTACATACCACTTAAATCTCTTTTCCTTCCCAATTTCTGCAATTGCCTTCATTCCCCACATTGAACATGAAACTTCTTCTCACTTAATAACTGCTTGCTGGAGTGCCACATTTGATATCTCTCTCCTTACCATACTAAGAGATTATAAATACCAGGATAATCCAAATAGATCACTCTTTCTTCCAGAAGAAAGATGTCTGAGACATGACTTAATGGAACTCTCTAAAATAATCAAGATATCATCAAGGAGTGGATAAGTTACTGGAGAGTCTAGAAGTTAGGACGATAAACTCATTAATTAATCACAAATAGAGGAACTCAGAAAGCGAATAGTTGATGTGAACAATATAGGTGCAATGAAAAACAAGTTGGATAAAGATTTTGGGAGAGAAATAAATATAGATCAGATAACAAAAGGTGAGTGGAAAGCTATGCAGATCATGATTACCAGTAATTCTTTGTCATGCCCCACAATATAATATTAACAAAACGAACTTTGATCAAATACTTCTCCCATTAGTTTTATATCTATTTAATTTGCTATATGTACTGGATATTCAAGTATTTTTGAGGTATTGGAAAATTGTATATTGAATTTTTGAAAATGATGGTAATTCACCCACTAGTGAGAAAAGTGGTTTTTTTTAAATCAGTTTTCCACGACAGAGTTATCATTTTTTAATAATAATTTGATCTCGGTATATTGCAAAATGAAAATATGAAAGAATGAAATAACAGACACAAGTATCATAAGGAACCATTCAGCAAACTGATTCTGAATCAGTACAGGATAAGATTTGTTTCTGAAGACATCATTATCAATACTTTAAACTGTCACATTGAAATATGTGTTTATAATGTCCAGAAAAGATTTTTATTTCTTGTTTACAGCCTTAGATTATGTTACCTGAATCTCTATTCAAGTTCTGATATGCTCCATTATCATTCTTTATCTAGTTCATCCTGTTGCAAATACAGTGGTGAAATTATTCTGCAAAAGCCTCCCTTTCTGCCTCTCCTTATGATTCTTTGTTGCAATTTATTGGGATGGACAGTGAGATCACCATAAAAGCAAAACTTTCCAAATGTGTGTGTGTGTGTGTGTGTGTGTGTGTGTGTGTGTGTGTGTGTGTGTGTGTGTGTGTGTGTGTGTGTGTGTGTGTGTGTGTGTGTGTGCATTAATGTACATACATGTACCTCAAACCAGGGAAAATTTTGGTCTGACAATAGACCTGTTAAAACCATAGAATCCTACAGCACAGAGTCAGGAACCTTTAACGTATCTAGTCAGTGCTGAAATATTTTTTAACTAGTCCCACTGACCAGCACCCAATCCATAGCCCTCCATACCTCTCCCACCCATGTACCTGTCCAAATTCTTTTTAAATTTTAACATTGAGCCCTCATTTTCCGCCTCAGCTGCCAGCTCTTTCCACACTCCAACCACATTCTGTGTGACTATGTTCCCCCTAAATTTTTCCCCTTTCGCTCTTAGCCCATGTTCTATGGTTTGTATCTCAACTACTGTCAGTGGAAAAAAGCCTATCTAAATTTACACTGTCTATCCTCCTCATAATTGTAAATACCTCCATCAAGTCTCCCCTCATTCCTCTATGCTTTAGGGAATAAACTCCTAACCTGTTGAACCTTTCCCTGTAACTATGTTCCTGAATATCAGGCAACATCCAAGTAAATCTTCTCTGCACTTTTTTGATTTTATTGATATCTTTCCTATTGTTAGGTGACCAAAATGGCACACAACTGCACACCACTGTTTGTATATTTAACTGTTCAGGCACACCCATTGGCCACTGTACCTGTGGATCTTCCCACAGACTCCTGAATAAAGGTAACTGCTCCACAACCCACTCCCCAGTTCAGGACAGTCGACTGGCATGGATGTAGCTCCATTCTAATGTGAATAAAAGTCTATCAATTTTACATAATTTCCAGTGTTTTGGAGGTGCATCAAATTTATTCACAATAAATGTTGACACTGGAGTAGATCCTGAAGCCGGAGAAGTTGGAAATCGACCCTCAATCACCTGAAGCCTCCACCAACTTTGAATTCTAGCTGCGTTGTTTCAAAGTAATTCCTGCTGACATCATCTGCCATTGTCTGATCAGAGAACGACAAGCTGGAGGTACTACACTTCCCGGGTCGGGCCCTTGTATACTCAATGATCAGGGATGCCGCGTAGTACTTGGAGGTGATGGACATTCTGAAGGGCCAGTATCTGAAGAAGGTAAACAAAGTCTACATGAGACACCTCCGGGCCACCTGAAAACAACGATCTGGAGCAATAAGCGCCAAGTACCTCCCGGCTCTACCAACTGTCGAACGTGCCTCTGACTGCAAGGCTATGATGGCTGTGGAGAACACAGAGGACCTGATTATGGATGCACATGTCACAGGCATCAGCTCCAACTACATCCATCAAATACTGTTGGAGCAACGTGACCTCAATTTGCAGAGGGTGGTTGAACAGGCAGGGTTGCTAGAGGTGACCCTCCAGAGTATGGAAGCCTACTCGGCTGACAATGTGGTCGTCTTGAGGTTGTCTCATGCACTGTCGTCTTGGGATGCCCCGCCACTGCCATACACTGCCAGCGATCTGATCACGGCCACTGTACACTGCGAGCACCTAATACTGCTATCGTCACATCCCGCCAATGACCTGGCCATGGCCACAGTGCTCCGTGGGCTCCTGAAGTGCTACTTCTATGGCCTGAGCAAGCACCCAAGGAAATACTGCCCAGCGAAAAACGCAGTCTGCTGCAACTGCAAAGAAAAATGGCACTACATGAAAGTATATAAGTCTAAGTCACCTCAACCCAACAGCACCGCGTGCGGACCGTGGGGGCTGCCATCTCGGATGCCGCCATCTTCAAGACCTAGGAACACTTGCCACCATTTTGCAACCAAATTCACAAACTCTCCATCGCAGCTACTGGCTTACATCACACTGAATCAAGGTAGTCCTCACCAGTTTGCCAGATCGATGATGGACATCCAGGTAAACGGCCATGTGATGAGCAGTCTGTTTTTATATAACTTTAGTGACTTTGGCTTTTATTCTCAACAGGAACGCTCTGGTAAACTCTGATGTCTATTTTCACCAAAGCCAGAATGTCCATTTCAAAATAATTTTCACAGCTTGAACATAATAGCAATACAAATCAGGACCTTGTAAAACAGGCAACAGATTTAGCACATCGAGCTATATTGTATGTTCTTGTGTTTCACATCTTGATCCATGAGCAACGTGAAAATGTGTAAAAGTTTTTAAAGTAGTCCAGATAAAAAATAATAGTGTTCTTAAACTAAGATAAACTCTTTCCTATAATCTGCCCTTGAACCTGTTTGTAATTAAGCAATTGCACTTATTAACAGAATACACACCTGAATATGAGTAAATGCAGCTTACTTGATTGATTTTATCACTTAACTCCAAGTTTACATCTGGATCTGCAATATGCTTTCAACATGTAGTGAAAGCATATATATAGCAGACACAATTACTACAATAGAATAAAAAGCTCCACAGATTAGTTTATTGATGACTAAAACTGTGCATCTTGGCGCCTCACAGTTTGGCGGGCAGCAGCCTCCTTTGAAGAAGACCGCAGAGCCCACCTCACTGACAAAAGGCAAAGGAGGAAAAACCCAACACCCAACCCCAACCACCCAATTTTCCCTTGCAACCGCTGCAATCGTGTCTGCCTGTCCCGCATCGGACTGGTCAGCCACAAACGAGCCTGCAGCTGACGTGGACTTTTTACCCCCTCCATAAATCTTCGTCCGCGAAGCCAAGCCAAAGAAGAAGCAGACACAATTACTACAATAGAATAAAAAGCTCCACAGATTAGTTTATTGATGACTAAAAGAGAGAAAATACATCACTGCTGATATTTTACTGCGGTATAACCATCATCCTTAGAAAGACTTAAAGTGACACTAATAAAAGTAGCACATTTTATGTTGAACACATTGATAAAGTTCTGAGCCATAATCATTTATTACTGAGCCAACTACTTTCTGGCTATCTTGAACCATATGTTGCAGCTAATCTGGAAATAAATACTTGGTGGATGAACTTTATTCAGAAGTTTAGTCAATGAAACATGAACTTGAATATTAAATTGGTTTCTGCTTATGCTGTAGGTTTGGAAAGATAGTCCAGGCCTTTTAAATGGACATTCTAAAGGAAAGAACAATGTGGAAAGAGAACACAGGGCTCTTAGATGTTTTTCATTTAGTTTTAGGTTCGTCAGAAAAATGATATTCCTTCCTTTATTTCTCTAAAGCAGGATCACTACCTGATTCAAATAAAGAAGAAATTAAAATTTATCAATGACAGGAAATTTGTAATTAGCAATATTCCAGCTGGAAAATAGATTTTTTTTTTATTGTCTTTGTAAATAAATATCCCTTTGAGGTGGATAAACACTTGATTCTTCAATGGAGAATGTCAGCAAACAATTTCCCTTAAGACTTTTGGAAGTTTGAAACAACCTGGAGACCTGATCTTCTACTCTCTAGCTGGACTCACATTGAGACCAGTGGTGGGCCATTAACATTGTAGAGTTAAATTTCATGAGCTTCAAAGGGAAAACAGTGGTTGGAATCATACCAAACACAGAAGAAGATGGTTTTGATTGAGACAGGACAATCATTCCAGTCCTGAGTCATCAATGAAGAAAGGCCTGAGGGCAGTGACCAATACTCAACCATTTCAAGCTGGTTCATAAAAAAAACCTTTTTTCTGTCAAAATTGGCATTTGTGCAGTGCAAGTAACTATTCAATATTCTATCCATTCACAGTAAATGAAGTAGTCCATGCCTGCATGTAGCAAGATGCGTACATTATTCAGGCATAGACTGAGAAGTAGCAGGTACTGTTAGTACCATACAAACCCAAGCAATGACCAGCTCCACAAGAAATAATTTAACCACCTACTCAAGATGCATTGACATTCCGGATAAAGTATTGTCGATCGTCGGTGGCATCTTGCGAAGTAGTACGCAAGGCTAGCGGCGGCATGGAATATATCTTACCTGCGGACAATCAGTGGGGCCAGTCTGGAGCTGAACTCGACGGCGGAGGCTCATTCTGTATGGTAGGCTGAGTTTCTTCTGTACTTCCCGACTGCTTAACGGCTGTTTTCTTCACCATCTGTGCTTTAATCTTCCTTTTAGCTGTTGAGTAGAAATCTTCACCAATACTTTAAATTCTTTTAGAGGTTTTTTAAAAAGTTGTAAATTGGGTTTCAAGTAGTTCTGCCAGGGGGAGGTGTTTTCCCACATCTTCTTCCTACGCCATCACACCACCTGAGGATCACAAGAAACCCAAGTGAACCAACAATGTAAATACCATAGTGTTCCACTCATCTCATGACACCTCAGAATCAGAATCAGGATTTATTGTTATGAACAAGTCATGAAATTCGATGTTTTGCAGCAGCATCTTAGTGTAAACATTCATATTAGAACCATCTTACAATATTACTATATAAAATATAATAAAATAGTACCAATAATAGTCCATGAAACGTAAGGCAGAATCTTTGTTTCATTGATTATTTAGATATCTGATGGGAGTGGGGAAAAAAGCTATCCTTGTGCTACTGAGCGCTCGTCTTTAGGCTTCTGTACCTTTTCCCGATGGTACCAGAGTGAAAAGGGCATGGCCTGGGTGGTGGGGAATCTTTGAGAATAGAGGATGCTTTTTTAAGACATCACCTCATGTAGATATCCTCAATGGAGTGAAGTCTGGTGCCTGTGATGCTGCGGGCCAAGTTAACAACCCTTTGAAGCCTTCTACTGTTGTTACTTGGAAAATAAAGTACTTGAAAACTATAAGAACACAACGAAGTTTATAGAACTAAGGAGCGCAAAGGATTGCTTTCCATTTGCAGGAGAAATTCAGTACCAGTAATTCTCAAGGAGTGCAACTCCATTCAGGACAAAACAAAGAGCACTGGATTGACAACTTATCAACCTAAACGTTCATTCTCTCCATTGCCAGCACACACAGTTCACCATCTACAAAATGCACTGCAATTATTCTCACTGGCTAATCTAGCAGCACATCAAATACCTGCAAAATCTACCAGCAAGAAGGACAAGGAGAAGCAGGCTCTCGAGAACACTATTGCCCACAGTTCGCTTCCATGTCACACAACATCCTGACTTGTGAGTACACCTCTGATCCTTCATCACTGCAGTGTCAAAATTCTGGAACTCTCTGCTGGGAAACACTGTAGAATTATCTTTACTAAGAGAACTGTAATGAAACAAGATGGCAGATCATCATTACATGCTCATACATAATTAGGCATAGACAATATGATCTTATTTGGCCAGCTCCTCTAAGTAAATTTAAATATTGATAATGAGCTAGTCACAATGCAGATTACAGCTGCTCTCCAGCATTATGATAGGGCTAGCTGATTTATAGATGGCTTATTCCTTTGAATTTTGGTTGCTGATCAAAATTTTGCATTAGTGCATGAATTACTTATTTTTATTTTAGTTTATCTTAATATTTTAATGATGCTTTTGTATTCCATGGTGTTTTAAAATATGTGTCACAGGGCCAACTTGTCCATCATTCCTCATTGGATAATTATAAGTTTAAATGGCATTCGGACCCTTCAGAGGAAAGTCCTGGAAATAAGCTGGGATCAGTAGGAATTGACCAATTGTTAATGACCATTGCCTGGTTCTAGAGGCGAATACCAGAAGCATGGTGTTTAATGCTGACCTCAAAAAACAGTTTGTCTCAAAGACTAAGAGATGCATTAATTAACATTAACCATCAGGTCTTTGAATTTCTTGTAGAAATTCATTTAGGACCTCTGGGATTTGACTCCTTACACTGATCTCCACAGTTATCTGCATACATTTACTTGTGAGTGTGTATCTAGAGGACCATTTTGCCACTGCAGATCACAGGATCAAAAGATAAAGGGACAGAAGCAGGCCACTAGGTCTATCACGTCTGTTCCATGGCTATGCACTAAGCTAAACTTAACTCACCCCTAGTTCCAATTATCAGTTTTTTCCCATATCTCTTGATAACCTGACTAATGAGATACCAATCTATTTCTTGTTTAAATACTCCCAATGATCTGGCCTCCACTGCTTTGAGTGACACAAATCCACAACACTATGACTATAGAAGTTCTTCCTCCTCTCTGTTTTAATTGGATAACTTCTAATTTTAAGACTGTGACCCCTTGTTCTTGATTCGCCCATCAAGGGAAACATCTTATCCACATTCACTCTGTCAAAACATTTCAATATTCAAAATATCTCTATGAGATCCCCCCTCACTCTCCTATTCTCCAATGAGTACAATCCTAGAGCTACCAAATGTTCCCCATACTCCAGCCCCTGCATTCCAGGAATCATCCTGGTAAATTTGCACCCTTTCCAACAACAACACAGTGTCTGCACCTCCGAGGATTGATTTTTTTTTTCCCTATTCAGATCAGATAGTACTCCGCCTGTTTATTTCCACTGCCAAAATTAAATAATGGACCAAAATTAAATTTTTATAATACTTTCAACATTGTACTTCATCTGCCATATTTTTGCCCAGTCTCCCATCTGTCTATATCCCTGTGCAATTTTACGGTTTCTTCAACAGTTCTTGCTCCAGGATACCTAGATAATTTTTATTCACAGAGGCTCAATGCAGTCTTTGAAAACTCTGAAGCCATCACCTGTACCATCAGGTGTTGTGCCATAATCTTCTGATTCTACAAGTATTGTTTATCATTTGTTTGATTTCATGTACCTCCTCAAGATACCTCCTCTTTAAGAAATCTCAGGCAGTCTTAAGCAAAGCAGACCATCTTAAATTAACACTTCTAACAATTTGCTCATTCTAACTATTTGGAAATTTACAATTACCTAGAAATTAATTGTTCAGCACTTTAGCACAAAGCCTACTTCATAGTGAAGTCAATGGAATAGTGCACAGCTGTTCCTACCAGATGGCCTATTCAGAATGATAAAACATTGATTAGCTATAGTCATCCTGACTTTGTGCATGGAAAATTGTATTTCAAATTTAATTAATCTATTTGAAGAGGTACCTAAGGTAACATTGACTATTTGGGCTTTAGAAAGGTTCTGACTGGTGTGTTCATCTGGAAGATTGGATTACGTGGGATCTGGGTGAGCAAAAAAATGGGAACCAAAATTGGCTTGATGATAGGAAACAGAAAATGGGAATGGATGAATTTTTTTTTGGAAAACTTTATTTAATAATTTGCAAAATACAGTAGAATAAAACAAATACAAAATAAAATACATAAAAACAAACAAAAAAACTATAAACTACAACACCTCCCCCCACTAAACTAAAAAAAATTCCAATCCATCTTCCCCCCCTTGGAGCTTTAAAAAAAAGAGTATTAGATATTCTCTGTTTGGTGTGCCAACTCTACAAACTTTACTTAAATTCTATAGACATATATCTTAAATACAAACCCTACATATCATTAACTTTATATATATTTACCTTTTTATTTTCTCCTGTAACATCCTGAAATAAAACCTTTTTCAACTTTATCTGCAATTAATAACTCAAATTTCATTTGACCTGGTAAAATTAACTCCTGCCCATAATTCTTCTTTAAAAAATTACGAAGCTGATAATAAGCGAACAAAGAATTTGACAAGATACCATATCTCTCCTGTAACCTTTCAAACAAACCAAATCTCCCTGCCTCAAAACAATCCAATATATTAACTATTCCTCTAATCTCCCAATCTTTAAAATAAGGGATATGCAAAGAAAAAAAGAATTAATTTATTTTGATATCATGGTGATATTATAGATATTATCCATTTAGAACTTATAAGTAAATTTTGATTGTACCAAACATTCATTATATGTTGTAAAACAGGTAACTTAAATGTTTGTAATAATAAAGGGTTCCATTTATAAATAAAATAAGTAATATTATTCTCAGAAATCTGATCCATCTTTATCCATCTTTATATTTTCCCATCTAGGGAGTTGTTCAATATCAAATAATCATAATAATTCTGCAAAGTAACTGTAAACCATATAACTCATAACACCACGTTAATTTTTGAACAGAAACTCTTGACAATTTACCTTTCCATAAAAATAACCTGATTACTTTATTTATTTCCTTTAAAAAAATTTGATATTGCACATGGTATTGATTGAAAAAGATATTGTATTTGAGGATATAAATTTATCTTTATACAATTAACCTTTCCATTTAAAGTCAATGGTAAATCTTTCCACTTATTTAAATCAATTTTAATCTTATTCAATAAAGGTATATAATTTAAATTATATAAATCCTGATATTCTTTGATTACAACTACTAAATATTTAATTTTACTAGACCTTCTAAATTTAGCAATTTGCCTACAGTCTGTATAATCTTCATCAGCTATTGATAGAATCTCACTCTTTTCCCAATTAACTTTATATCCTGATAACCTACCATATTGATTCAGTAAATCTTGTAATGACTCCAATGAACTTTTTGGGTTTGTTAAATATATCAAAACATCATCTGCAAACAAACTAATCTTATATTCACTTTCTCTCACCGTAATTCCTTTAATATTAAAATCCTGCCTAACAGCTTGTGCCAAAGGTTCTTTACCAAAATTAACGAAGCAGGAGAAAGGGAACAATCCTGTCTTATAGAATGAGATAAATTAAAGGAATTTGAAATCTGACCATTCGTCATTACTCTTGCTATAGGCCCAGCAAACAAAACTTTAATCCAACATCTAAATAATGGACCAAAATTAAATTTTTATAATACTTTAAACAAAATGTTCCAATCAACTCGATCAAATGCTTTTTCAGCATTCAAAGATACTAACATTGATTGATTAAGTTGCTTTTTTTCTTCATTACTTAATGAGATCAATTTAACTATATTATCTCCTTAATACCTACCTCTAACAAAACCTACTTGATCAATATGTACCAATTTTGGCAAATAAATTGCTAATCTATTAGCTAAATCTTTAGCCACAATTTAATTGTCAACATTTAATAATGATATAGGTCTATATGAAGCCATTTATAAGGGATCCCTATCTTTTTTTTGGTATAACAATAATCAATGCTCTTGAAAAAGATTCTGGAAATACACCAGTTTCCATTGCCTGTTTCAATAAATCCTTATATAATGGAAATAACAAATCATTAAATTCTTTATAAAACTCTATTGTAAATCCATCCTCTCCAGGAGACTTCCCATTAGGTATCAATTGCAAGGCTGCCTTCAACTCTAAATCAGTAAATAAAGCATCTAAATCTTTCACATCCAACTCATTCAATAATTGCAAATCCAATCTAGATTTTAAAAAGTATCAATTTGATCCATCTCTTGATCACCCTCTTATGTATATACATTTTTATAATTTTTTTAAAATTCCCCATTTATATCCTCTCATTTATAAGTAATCTCATCACTTTTCCTAATAGCATTAATTGTTCTCGATACATGAACCTTTTGGGCTCTTTCACCCAACTCATAATTCCTCAGCCTGACGTTGAGCAGCAGCTCCCGCAGCCCTCACCCAATCAAGCATCTCATGCCACGTGCATCCCGACAGCGATGGCAGCATGTGCATAGGCCACCCTGATGTGTCCTCAGTGTGCTGAGTCAAAGATGTTGCTGATAGCAGCACATCGCATCCTCTGACCCCCGCGCTCAGTCATACTACCTGATGCGCTTAACACAGCGGTCTCCTGCACATCGTGCTCCTCCCGAAGTGACACCAGGGAAGTCGCGGCAGCGCCATCTCATGCAGATCTGTGCATAGATGACGCCGCCGCTACATTCAATCTTACTGAAGAAGGTCATTGAGTCTTCGGGTGCATCTGGAATTGATGTCGAGGTTCCAAATTTTCGGTAGGCCCAAAATTTTCAGATTCTTCCAACACGTTAAAATGCAGTTTTTTTGATTGTTGAACTTTTCCTGTTCTCACCACTTTTCTTCTCATATCGCAAGCATTATTTTCATAAAATTTCCAAACATTTATCAAGTCATTAAATTTGGGTTTTAAACTTTTCAGTTGAGGAGAGATGAGTTCACACATCTTCACCCTACACCATCTTGCCACGCCCCTCCGGAAGGATTTTATTAAGTTTGGAGGTATAAGACAGGTACTATGCTATAGAGATTAATGCTGGCTCCACTGTTGTCCATCATCAATATCAATGATTTGGAACAAATGTTGTTTAAATCAATTCATCAAATCAAGTTTATTGTCATCTGATTGTATAAGTACAACCCGATGAAACAGTGTTCTATTGTCCATGATGCCAAACTTGCAAATATTCAACCAGAAATAACGACATACAGACAAACAATACATATTCTGAAAAATTATTAATCTATACAAATAAATAAATATTGCTTCTTGAATATTTGATGGTTAATGTGAGCAGTTCCTTTGGTCATTCAGCATTCTCACTGGGAAGAAACAGTTGTTCATGTTGGTGATACCTGTACTGGCTCTGATACTCCTGTATCTTTTCCCAATTAGGAGCTGCTGATAGATGCTGTGAGCAGGGTGGAGGGGGTCCCTCAATAATTTTGCACGACTTCTTTAGAACACAATCCTAGTAGATCATGTCAATGAGGGGGAGGGAAACACCATGGATCCTCTCTGCCACTCTTATAGTCCTGTGGATTGAACTCCTCTGATCCATTTCTCTGCAACAACCATACCATTCTGTGATGCAGTCGGTCAGGATGTCAATAGAACTCCAGTAGAAGGTTAACATTATGGTCTCCGGTAGCCTTGCCTGCTTCAGTCTTCTCAGGCATTGCAGTTGCTGTTGCGCCTTCCTGACAAGTGAGAAGATGGTGAGTGTCCACAGCAAGAAACTTGATCCTCTCCACTCTCTCTACTACAGAGTTGTTGAAATGTAGTGGACAGTGGTTATACTTGATCCTCCTGAAGTCCACAATCATCTCCTTCATCTTGTCCATGTTGAGACTCAGGTTGTTATTCTTGCACCATTTCATGAGATTTTCCACCTCTTCCCCATTGTTCAACTCATTGTGATTGTTGATGAGACAAATTACTGTTGTGTCATTTGCAAACTTGATGACACTGTTGGAGCTCAATTTGGTTATGCTGTCATGGGTCATCAACAGGAGCGGGCTGAGCGCACAGCCCTGAGGTGTGTCAGTGCTCTGGGTGATGGTGCTCGACGATCTGTAACTGAACAGGGACTATGGTCTTATCGTTAGGAAGTTCAGTGATTAATAAGTTGGTGGATGACACCACATTAATGGTACAGTTGACAGTGAAGAAGGTTGTCTGAGATTTAAACAGGAAAAAGGTCATCTGGGAAAGTGGACCAAGATTCAGCAGATGCAAGTGCAAGATGTTGCACTTTGGTAGGGTTAAACCAGACTAGAATTTGCACAGTAAATGACAGTGTTCTAGAATGGAGAGAGACCATTTCCTGAAAGTTTTGACAACTCTTGAAGTCATTGATGAGACCACAATTAGAGTATTGTGTGCAGTTCTGGTGACCCAATCACAGGAAGAAGATTATTCAGCTGGAAAAGATACAGAACCAATTTGGACAAATATTATCAGGACTGAAAGGTTTAAATTGCAAGAAGCTGTGGATAGGCTGGGACTTTTTCGCTGGAAAGTTGAAAGTTGGGGTTGTGAACATAGAGATAAATAAAATCACGAGGACATTGTTAAGGTGAATGGTCGCAGTTATTTACCCATGGAAGGGGAATCTAATACCCAAGGTGAGAAAGGAAAGATTTAAAATAACCTGATGGGCATTTTCCACACATAGAGGCTAGCAGATTATGTGGAGCAAAATGCTTGAGAGAGTATCAGGGGTGGGTAATATTTACATTGTTTGAAAGACAGGTACATGGGGAGGAAAGGTTTTGAAGTGTATGGGCCATACGGGACTGACTCATATAGACAACTTGGCCAACACAGTCAACTTGCCCTGATGGGTGTGTTTCCAAGCTGTATAACTATTTATTTTGTGCTATGGATGGGGGATGAATTTCCAGATAGAAACTGAATTCTTTATTGAGGAATGCATCTCAACAACAATGTTAACATTGAATGCAGGTGCTAATCATAATGAACATATTAATTCAGATCAAATATCAAATACAGAGAGCTTTCTTGAAACTGAATGAGCTGAATGAGACCAGATTGCTGGAGCAAAAATGTTAAAACATGGCTGAAGTATGGGTCTGATGCAGTCAATAGTCTGATCTCATTTGTGCTTCTATGCTTGTAAAAGCAAATGAGCTGGAAAACTGGAGGGAACAGAAACGAGTGGCTGCATGCATGTTAATGTTAGAAAATTCATTCCTGCATTTGCACAAGTGGACTGAAATAATTGATTCTAAATCATGACTGACACATTGCACCAATAATGTGATGCTGGTGGTGGCTTTTTTTTTTAAGTGGACAATTGATTGCTGCAGAAAAATGGGATTTGGTCTCAGGTGCTTCAAACACATCAGCTCTTGCCAGAGTGCCAACACTTTCATGAGAAGCACCTGAATGGTCGACTGTTCATGAAGAATTTTACATAGTTGGCATTGGTGAAGCCACGGTGTGGAAATGAGTGTGATCGATGATGGCAGCTAACGATTTTCTTCAAGGCTATTTGTTCCTGATTTCTATGAAGAACTGTTTTATGTGAAGGGGAACTGCACCTTCAGGTCAAGTGCTGGCCAGTGAAACAGTAGCTGTTTCACAAAGCCCTTGAATTGATTTAGTTTTGTTTGATCTTTCAACATTGAAATAATTAAAAGTCTCACGCATTAGCTCTGACAGATGAAAATAAAACTAACCACTAATCATATTTTAAATTGAATTTAATTTGTGAGTGACTGCAAATCTCTACACATTTTCAACACAGCATTAGTTCTTACTTTCCTTGGTCTTTATGTGCAGCATTGCTTTATTTTGTATTTGGTCTCTTTTTTATTTCAAATGCAATCATCATTTGCAGGATAGGTTGTCTAAGTTTAATATGGGGCATCAAAAAAAATGAAAAAAAAGTGTTGTTCTATCTACTTCTTTCACAGCCTGTGACATTTGAGCAAAAGAGAGGTTTATATTGATCTAATCTGTCACCTTAACTCTCTATCCCACTCCTACTTCTCTGTCCTCAGCCTCTTTATACAGTCCCAAGAAAATTCAATCCAGCCTAACATCTTATTCAATCATACATCAGTCTGCATTGATGAGATGGAGAGGGTTAGTACCTTAAAGTTCCTAGGAATCTACATAATAGAGGTCCTCTCCTTGAGCCAACACATTTGAGGCAATTGTGAAGAAGGCACACCAACAACTCTACTTTCTAAGATGTCTGAGGAGATTTAGCATTTTTATCGAATACACCTAATGTTCACAGGGGCACTGACTGGTTGCATCACAGCCTGGGTTTAGTAATTCGAGTGCCCCGGAATGCAGAATGCTGTAGAAGATAGCAAATTTAGGTACGTCAGTCACAGGCTCTGACCTCTTATCTGTTGCAAAAATCCATATGAGTTACTGCCTCAAGAAGGGAGCCAACATTTTGGTCCCAACCTCATCTCACCGCTACCTTGCGCAGAAGGTACAAAATTCTGAAGACAAGCACCTCGAGAATCAAGGACAGTTTCTTTCCAACAGCTATCAGGAACTTAAACCTCCCAATGTTTTCTTAATCATGGACTGCTCCAAAACCAGAAACAAGACTGTTTCCACTATTGTTATACAACTTTATTTCCTTGCACTATTGCAACTGTATTTATAATTCATCTATCTTCTGTATCTTTTATTTCTTATTTGCTTAAAAAATAAAATAAAATATTGTTGTAAATTTATTTTTAAACCAGGTGCCTGCTCAGTTGTAGAGAGGAAAAATTTTGATGCATATGTTCATTGAACAATGTAAATGACAAAAAAAATCATTATCAAATTATTGGAGTAATGCAGAAACTTTTAATAGGATTAAGTTGATCTTCAGATTCCTTGTCATTTTATTGCACTGACACCATATCCTTTGATTCCCAGAGTATCTGAAGGTCGAGTGATCACTGTCATGTGACTGAGCCTCCACTGTTCTCACAGGCAGTGAATTCCAAAGTTCACCAGCCTGATGAATATTCATCTCTATCCTAAAAGCCTAACCCCTTTGTCTGAGACTTTGATGACTAATTGTAGTCATTCCAGCCAGAAAAAAAAATGTATTTTATCTGTTTTCACCCTGTCAAACCTCACAAGGAATTTATGCTTCAATTTCATCGTTGATTCATTAAACTGAAGGAAACAAAGCTTAGTCTGCTTTATTTCTTCATCTGTGGTGAACAATGTGGTGAACCTTTGATGCACTATCTATTTTCCAAGTACTGGTATATCTTTCCTTTGGTAGGATCCAAATCTGTTCACAATGTTCCACATACAAAACCATGAGGAGCGGCATGTTTCAACACCATCGACTTGGGTTCAAATCCAGCACTGTATGTAAGGAGTTTTACATTCTCCCTGTGTCTGCAGACGTTTCCTCCGCGTGTACTGGTTTTCCTCAAACGTTCAAAAACTTACTGGGGGTTGTTGGTCAATTGGGTGTAACTGGATGGCATGAGATCTTAGGCCGAAAAGACCTGTTACTATGCTGTTTGTTTAAATTTAAAATATAAATAAAGAAAATAACTGAATTTAAAACATGTAAACAAAAGCTCCCAGGTTCTTTTACATGGAAATGTCTTTCAAACTCTTGACTTTTAAAAATACTTAATTTTTTTTTTAACCAAAGTGCTTGAACTCACTTTACATCTTTGTCCAATGTGATATCCTATGTGTTTCTCCCTGAAGGTACTCGGCATCAAATTCTTTGAACTGCTATGAAAGGAATAAATTAGACAAAAGCAGGAAAACTAGATGTGATGAACCTCATGATTTGGATAAATAGAATTAGGACAGAGATAAGGAGGAACTGCTTCTCCTAAAGAATAGTGAATCTATGGAATTTTCTCCCCAAGGAAGCACTAGAGGCTGCCTCATTAAATATATTTAAGACAGATAGATATATTTTTGCATAGTAGTGGAAGTAAGGATTATGAAGAAAAAATCAAGTCAGTGGAGCCTGATCAGCCATGAATTTCTTAAATGGCAGAACAGATTTGACAGTCCAAGTGGTCTACCCTTGATCCGATTTCTTATGTTCTTACATTTTTATGTTAGACATTCCAGCCTTTCATGTCCAGAAGCCAGGCTTTATTTTCTTGCTTCTCCAGATAGTTCAGTGGTTAGAGCACTGGCATTGTAAAGCAGGGGTTGTGAGCTTGTTCCTTGCTGGGGCCTCATTTCTGTGAGGGGCGCTGGACAACGTGCCAACTCTCTGTCTTCCTTACGATAGACAAAGTTAAAGAATTTCATGTATGTTACATTCTACTGTGACAATAATAATAGTGGAGCCTAGTTTCAAGTTTTTCATCCCCTTCTATTCACAACACCTCCAATTAAATTACATTTTCTAGCCTCTTCATCAGCACTACCATTGGTCCAATGCTTTTAAACTTCAATGACAGGCAGCTGTCTTTGAAACTGTTTAGAAAATAAGAAGTCAATAGGTGGTTAACCCGAGGGAAAAAAATTGATCACTCATTTTCTGTTGACATTGCACCTTAGATTGCACCTGCTTACTGTCATCACAACCTGAGCAGCCAGCAATAAGCTGCTCTAAAGCTGGGCAACAGAGAAAGCAACAGGGAAATGCAACTCACTGGAGGCATAAAATGGAATCCTGAGATGGAGCCTGATTTCTTTATTGTTTTGGAAGAGTAATGCAGCCACAGGGCTAGGTTCCCCCTACCAGGCGATGGCCTCCCAGGAGAAATATTCGCTCTAAGTATGAATTAATCTGCTTGCCAAAGTCATCACTATCCTAATTTATACTGCCTGCACCTCTTTCTCTGCATCACCCAGCCTGCCATTCACATATGTAATAGATAGAGGATTGGTGAGGTCAACAAAGGTGATGTAGAGTCCTTTGTTTTGTTCTCTACACTTTTCTTGGAGCTGTCTGAGGGCAAAGACCATGTCAGTGGTTCCTCTGTTAGCGCGAAAGCCGCACTGTGATTCTGGGAGAATATTCTCAGCGACACTAGGTATTATTCTATTTAGTAGAATCCTAGCGAAGATTTTGCCTGCAATGGAGAGCAACGTGATTCCCCTGTAGTTTGAGCAGTCTGATTTCTCGCCTTTGTTTTTGTACAGGGTGATGATGGTGGCATCACGAAGATCCTGAGGCAGTTTACCTTGGTCCCAACAAAGCTTGAAAAACTCATGCAGTTTGGCATGCAGAGTTTTGCCGCCAGCCTTCCAGACTTCTGGGGGGATTCCATCCATACCTGCTGCTTTGCCACTTTTCAGTTGTTCGATTGCCTTATATGTCTCATCCAGGGTGGGAACCTCATCCAGCTCTAGCCTTAGGGGCTGTTGAGGGAGCTGGAGCAGGGCGGAATCTTGGACTGAGCGGTTGGTACTGAAAAGAGATTGGAAGTGTTCTGACCATCGGTTGAGGATGGAGATCTTGTCGCTGAGGAGGACTTTGCCGTCTGAGCTGCGCAGCGGGCTTTGGACTTGGGGTGAGGGGCCGTACACAGCCTTTAGGGCCTCGTAGAAACCCCTGAAGTCGCCAATGTCCGCGCTGAGCTGTGTTCGTTTGGCGAGGCTAGTCCACCACTCATTTTGGATCTCCCGGAGTTTGCGCTGAAGATGGCTGCATGCGCGACGGAAGGCTTGTTTCTTCTCTGGACAGGACGGCTTTGTAAGGTGAGCCTGGTGGGCAGCTCGCTTCTTTGCCAGCAGCTCCTGGATTTCCTGGCTGTTTTCGTCAAACCAGTCCTTGTTTTTCCTGGAGGAGAAGCCCAGTACCTCTTCAGTGGATTGCAGTATGGTAGTCTTCAACTGATCCCAGAAGGTTTCAGGGGACGGGTCCGTGAGGCGGGTTGCAACGTCGAGCTTTGCTTTGAGGTTTGCCTGGAAGTTTCCTCTCGCTTCGTCTGACTGCAGTTTTCCAACATTGAACCTCTTTCTGGAACAAAACAAAGGACTCTACATCACCTTTGTTGACCTCACCAAAGCCTTCGACACCGTGAGCAGGAAAGGGCTTTGGCAAATACTAGAGCGCATCGGATGTCCCCCAAAGTTCCTCAACATGATTATCCAACTGCACGAAAACCAACAAGGTCGGGTCAGATACAGCAATGAGCTCTCTGAACCCTTCTCCATTAACAATGGCGTGAAGCAAGGCTGTGTTCTCGCACCAACCCTCTTTTCAATCTTCTTCAGCATGATGCTGAACCAAGCCATGAAAGACCCCAACAATGAAGACGCTGTTTACATCCGGTACCGCACGGATGGCAGTCTCTTCAATCTGAGGCGCCTGCAAGCTCACACCAAGACACAAGAGAAACTTGTCCGTGAACTACTCTTTGCAGATGATGCCGCTTTAGTTGCCCATTCAGAGCCAGCTCTTCAGCGCTTGACGTCCTGCTTTGCGGAAACTGCCAAAATGTTTGGCCTGGAAGTCAGCCTGAAGAAAACTGAGGTCCTCCATCAGCTAGCTCCCCACCATGACTACCAGCCCCCCCACATCTCCATCGGGCACACAAAACTCAAAACGGTCAACCAGTTTACCTATCTCGGCTGCACCATTTCATCAGATGCAAGGATCGACAATGAGATAGACAACAGACTCGCCAAGGCAAATAGCGCCTTTGGAAGACTACACAAAAGAGTCTGGAAAAACAACCAACTGAAAAACCTCACAAAGATAAGCGTATACAGAGCCGTTGTCATACCCACACTCCTGTTCGGCTCCGAATCATGGGTCCTCTACCGGCACCACCTACGGCTCCTAGAACGCTTCCACCAGCGTTGTCTCCGCTCCATCCTCAACATCCATTGGAGCGCTCACACCCCTAACGTCGAGGTACTCGAGATGGCAGAGGTCGACAGCATCGAGTCCACGCTGCTGAAGATCCAGCTGCGCTGGATGGGTCACGTCTCCAGAATGGAGGACCATCGCCTTCCCAAGATTGTATTATATGGCGAGCTCTCCACTGGCCACCGTGACAGAGGTGCACCAAAGAAAAGGTACAAGGACTGCCTAAAGAAATCTCTTGGTGCCTGCCACATTGACCACCGCCAGTGGGCTGATAACGCCTCAAACCGTGCATCTTGGCGCCTCACAGTTTGGCGGGCAGCAGCCTCCTTTGAAGAAGACCGCAGAGCCCACCTCACTGACAAAAGGCAAAGGAGGAAAAACCCAACACCCAACCCCAACCAACCAATTTTCCCTTGCAACCGCTGCAATCGTGTCTGCCTGTCCCGCATCGGACTGGTCAGCCACAAACGAGCCTGCAGCTGACGTGGACTTTTTACCCCCTCCATAAATCTTTGTCCGCGAAGCCAAGCCAAAGAAAAAGAAGAGATAGAGGATTAGAGATTCTTTTCCCATTGTTTGCTTTAGTCATGCCTATCAGAATGAGTGAACATCTGGATTTATATCTCATAAAGCCTTTCATTCCTCACTCAGTCTTTGGAGTCATTGACAGTGTGCATCAATTTCATACACATTAGATTTCAGCTGGGCCAACTCCATGTGCTCAAATGAATGGAAGAGGGTAGGGAGGTAGTCCTTTATGGCAAGGTCACAGGGGAGGGGTTACAGGAGATTGAGTCATCAGTGGGTGGACCACTGATACACAGAACAGCACAGAACAGCATATACATATCACCACAATTTCCAACATGTGCAATGTGATTATCAATTGCTTGCATTTTGTGACATTTTGCAAAATTTTGAATCAACTGGAGGTGTTTATTTTCCAAAGAACTTGCATCAATAGGTTATAGATATTTATAAGATTTGTAGGAAATGATCATAGCATTTCATCAGTGTTCAAGCTCCATGACCATTTTAGAGCTGGAACAAACTTAAAGCATAGTTGTGAGGAGTTAAGCTCATATATTTGGGTTGGATAAAACCCTTTCATACTTTTAAAGATCTGAATCAAGCTGAACCTTAACCTCCATGTGAATGCAAGAAAAAATAGATGGTTATGGGCGTGATAGGAAATTTAGTTTGTTGAGTAGGCTTGTATAGGTCGGCACAACTTCATGGTCTGCACTGTACTGTAATGTTCAATGTTCTTTGTATGTTGCTTTTGCTTTCTCTCTGTTTTTACTTAGATTTTCACCATGAGGCAGAGATATTTTTAATATGACATATCTGGGCAGCTGAATTTTTAGAGGAGGTGAACTAAAAATGGTCCTTATATTAAACTCTGAACAATAGTGTGTTCCTCTTACCCTGTCATTACTGTCTATTGAAGGAAACTATTTCTTGATGAGTTGTAACGTGTCTGATATTTTGAAGAACAGAAAGGGAGTGAACTCAAATATCTAACCTTTATATATCCCTCAAATCAACATTTCTGAAAAACATTATCCTTACCTCATGATTAATCACGTTTCTGGATTGAACTGGCTTATGCATTTTCTCCATTACAATGTTTACTGAACTTTATAAGTATTTTGTTGGTAATAAAATATTTGTAACATTGTGAACGGGAAATTAAAAGGTCCTTTTCCATTTTATTAAGTTTAATGTCAAAGGATATTTGTGCATTCATCCAAGAAACCATACAATGAGCTACTATTTATTGCATTAAGATACAGTTGGTTGTAAAGTCATTTAACTTAGAACTTTAGAATTAATTGATTCTAAGCTTTATACATTCCCAAGAAACCTAATTAACTGCATGGGAATTTTTTGAAACGTGGCTTTCTATTGGGCTGCAACTATATTGCAATCAATTAAAGACTATGTTCACTGAAATATGATCTCTGAATTTAATACCTGAGAGCAAGGAAAACAGAGAGAGAAACAGGCTCTGATATCATATGAGAAATCCGGAAGTTCATTTAATGCATCTCTCTGCAGAATTGTATCTCCTTATCATTTTACTCTGAGGTCAATTACATGGTAGCAGGCTTGAGGTGAGCTCATGAGGTAATCCAGCTTTAAAAGGCTAAATCTTGGATGAAATGTAGATGAAAAGTTATTAATCTGAAACATTAATACTGTTCCTTCCTTTATAGAAAGCCTCTGATGTGTTGATTCTATCTGCCATTTTCTGTTATAATTCTGTTTTACTTCTCGATTTTGAAGGAGAGGAATTCAAAATAAATTGATTAAGGATGATCAGAAGCTATTCACCAGCTGTGCCAGTTTCATGCTTTTGTCTGAGAATCAGATGCACCAATTTCACTCTGTTGCTTCAGTGGACACTTTAAAAAAAAGTGGCCTCTTAGAATTTATACACAAATACAGACCAGTAGAGCTATATCTCAATTTCTGTACTATAAATGCCATAGAATATTATGATATTATGATTGAATCAAAACAAAGTTAAAACAATGATTTGCATTATCATTTTGCCAGCCTTGAAACATGAATTGATGTTTCCTTTTTATTCTGCATTGTAGATTTCCTGCTCAGAATCTCTGAACTGAAAGGCCACACGTGCCACTTCATTTTTACTTTAACATAGACAAAATCCCAAGGGAAAAGCTGTCTTGATAGAAATTTTACTCTGCTGCAGTTAATACACATTCCATTAGACTCAGTTAATGAAGAGTAAAAACCAAGCACACATTATTCCTTTTTGTGTACTCACTGAAAACATAAGACTGAAGGTTACACCAATGCAAAACTTGAGATTGGATGCAATTGAAGAAATCTGAATTACAATGTATAAATTACATTTAAACAGAAAGAAGGTATAAGTGAAGAGTTTTCCAACTTTCATAAAGAGCAAGTTTAGGAAGACTTGCAATTAAAACCATTGCATCCTGCTTTTAAAAGTTTTATTGTTAATCCTCGGTGCAGTTCACAATAAATCTGAAAGTTGCATGATGAAAATACAGGTGAAATTTTGTGATATTATCACAGAAGAAAATGTACATTATATATGAAGTGTAGATACGTTATGTTTTCAGGAGAGGGGACATTAGGAGCATAAGCTTGTATTTGATTGTTTGCCATAAATACGTGCAAGTGTATTGACCAGACAGCTTTCAATTCTGGTCACTATGTTTTAGGAAGGATGTGAATGCCTGTGAGCGGATACAGAAAAGAGTGGCCCAGCAATGCATCTAAATTGCAAGGGTAGATTGAAGATACTGGGGTGGTTTTACATAAAAGTTTGAAATAGAGATGAAAAGAGTGTTCATCACTGTCATCAAGACTTCTTTGAACAGAAAGCTATCCCCTTAAGTGAATCCTTCAAAGAAAAGGTGTGTAGGTGTTGACCAGAGGGGAATATGTGTAGTAGTCCTTATATCCGATACCATCTTAAGGGTGTGATAGAAATTGGAGAAATCAGTGTGTTCATTAGGACTTAGATCAGTATACAAGAGATAAAAATTTGCAAGGGGATGGGGAAATGGGGAAGGATGGACAGCGAGAATATAAAGGCAAAGTTATAAAGCTAAGAACTGATAAGATGTTGGTCAGACAACATATAGAGTACGGAAGTAAAACAAAAAAAGTCTGCAGACACCGTGGTTGAAGCAAAAACACAATGCTGGAGAAACTCAAGCGGTCCTTCAAAGATAAAAATACATAATCGATGTTTTGGGATTGAGTCTTTTAGCAAAGTATGGAAAAATGTTAGCAGGTACCTGATTAAAAAGGTAAGCAAGGGCAAGAGGTGATATTTGGAGAAGAGAGGGAGGGCATAGCAGCAAGCAAGGGGTGGAGGTAAATACAGAGGGAAGGGGAACAAAGCTGAGGGAAAAGATAAGGAATAGACAGTAGAAAATAGCTTCAGGAGTAGGCCATTCAGGGCTCTCATTCATGGTGATCATGGCTGATCATCCACAATGAGTACCCCACTCCTGCCTTCTCCCCATATCCTTTGACTCCACTATCTTTAAGAGCTCTATCTAACTCTTTCTTGAAAGCAACCAGAGAATTATCCTCCACCGTCAATTTTCCACAACTCTCTGGGTAAAAAAGTATTTCCTGAACTCCGTTCTAAATGGCCTACCCCAATACCATGTGCTTTAATTTTGCCCATTAATCTCCTATGTGGGACCTTATCAAAGGCTTTCTGAAAATCTAGATACACCTCATCTCTCTTGTCCATTTTCATAAAATTTTCACAAATTTCCAGAAGATGAATCAAGCATGATTTCCCCTTCGTAACTCCATGCTATCTCGTACCGATCCTGTTACTGCTATCCAAATGTGCTGCTACTTTATCATTTATAACTGGCTCCAGCATCTTTCCCACCACTGATGTCAGGCATACAGGTCTATAATTCCATTTTTTTCTCTCTCCCTCCTTTCTTAAAAAGTGGGTTAACATTAGCTACCCTGCCATCTGCCGGAACTGATCCTGAATCTGTAAAACATTGGATTACCAATGCATCCACAATTTCTAGAGCTACCTCCTTAAATACACTGGAGTGCAGATCATCAGGCCCTGGGGATTTATCAGCCTTCAATCCCATCAGACTACCCAACACCATTTTCTGCCTAATGTGAATTTCCTTCAGTTCCTCTTTACCCTAGGTCTTCTATCCACTATTACATCTGGGAGATTATTTGCATCTTCCCTAGTGAAACAGATTAAAGTATCTGTTCATCTCGTCTGCCATTTTTTTGTTCCCCATAATAATTTCAACTGTTTCTGTATTTAAGGGCCCATCTTTGACTTTAATTAATTATTTCCTCTTCACATACCTAAAGAAGCTTTTACTCTCCTCCTTTATATTCTTGGATAGCTTACCTTCATAACTCAACTTTTGTCCCCGCATTACCTTTTCAGTTTTCATCTGTTGCTCTTCAAACGTTTCCCAATCCTCTGGCTTCCTGCCATCTTCACTATGTTATACTTTTTCTCTTTTATGTTTATACTGTCTTTGACTTCCCTTGTCAGCCATAGTCACCCCCCTACTCCTCTTAGAATCTTTATTCCTCTTTGAACTGAACTGATCCTGCACCATCTGTATTATTCCCAGAAATACCTGCCATTGCTGTTCCACTGTCATCTCTGCTAGGGTATCTTTCCAGTCAACTTTGACCAGCTCCACTCTCATGGCTCCATAGTCCCTTTCATTCAACCGTAATATTGACACTTCTGATTTTCTCTTCTCCCTCTCAAATTGTAAATTAAAACATCATATTATGGTCACTACCTCCAAATGGTTCCTTTGCTTCAAGTTCCCTTATCAAATCTGGTTCATTACACAACGCTAAATCCAGAATTGCCTTCTCTCTGGTACATCCTTGTAAAAGTTGTTCTTAGAATCCATCTCAGAGACACTCCACAAACTCCCTTTCTTGAGGTCCAATACCAACATGACTTTTCCAGTCTACCTGCAGGTTGAAATCCCCCATAACAACCATAGCATTAACTTTGGGACATGCCAATTTTAACTCTTGATTCAACTTGCACCCGACATCGAGGCTACTGTTTTGGAGCCTGTAGATAACTCCCATGAGGGTCTTTTTGCCTTACAATTTCTCAGTTCTATCCATACTGACTCTACATCTCCTGATTCTATGTCACTCCTCGCAAGGGAATGAATTTCATTCCTCACCAACAGAGCCACCTCTGCCCACCTGTCTGTCATTTTGATAAGACGTATCCCCTTGAATATTCATTTCCCAGCCCTGGTCCTTTTGCAGCCATGTCTCTGTTATTCCTACAAAATCATACTTGCCCATCTCCAACTGAGTCTCAAGCTCATCCACTTTATTTCTTATAGCTTATGCATTCTTATATAATACTTTTAAAACATTACTCCCCTCCCCTTTCACATCAATTCCTATTGCACTTGGCCATACTCTCCAATCTCTTCCTGAGCTTTTTTTCTTCCTTTCTTCTGTTGTCTTTCTTAACTTTTCTTATTCTCTCTTTCCTTTTAACACCATCCTAATATTTCCAGTTCATAACCTCCACACTGCTTAGTTTAAACATACCTGTGTAGCAGTGGCAAATGTCGCTGCCATAATGCTGGTCCCCACCTTTAAAGGTGCAACCCTTTCCCCCCCCCCGTACAATTTATCCTTACCCCAAAACAGATCCCTGTGGTCTAAGAATCTAAATCCTTGCTTACTGCACCAGCTCGTCAGCCAGACATTCAGATCCTCTATTTCTCTGTTCCTGCCTTCACCAGCACAAAGAGCTGGAAGCAAACTAGAGATAACTACTCTGAAGGTCCTGCTTTTCAGCCTTTTTTTGAGTTATCTGAAGTCACGCTGCAGAATTTCTTTCCACTTCTTCCCAATGTCATTTGTGTTGACATGCATTACCACTTAAGGATGTTCACCTTCACCTTTGAGGATGCCCTGAAATCAGTCCTGTATCCTAGCACCAGGAAGACAACACACCATTCTTAAATCCTGCCTGTTGCCACAGAAACCCTTTTCTGTACCTCTCACTTTCTGGCTAAACATCCCATAAGATGATGATGGTTCCTTTTAGTCAGTTTTGGGGTTTGGTATGAGGATACCCCACTGCTCAGAAAGGAACAGTTTGTATGTGAATGGATTTAGGTGAGTAGGGGGTTGCACAGATCCAGATCCACCCTCTCGAAATCCCCTCCCCGATCCAGCAGCATGGTGAGGTCCAAGATGGCTGGGGGAAGTTCTGTTGCAGTGAATAGCCAGACCAAGCTTCGATGTAAGGCAATGCCCTTTCTATACTTCACAGCACATGTTTGCTAGATGGCCATTGACCCTCTGAGAGGGTTTGTCCACCTTTCAACAGGTCTTGTTTTTCATCCTGCAGGCCTGGAGGGGGGATTGGTTTAGTCGCCTACCACCCAACTATTTGACATGTAGTACTGGGTTACCAGGTACCAGTAGCACTCAGACGAGTGACCTGACATTACATGAACATCAATTTTGGATTCCTAAGTTGCTCATTAGCTGTCAGACATAACAGTACAGAAAATGTTGATGCACCCCTTCATTAAGCATCAATTTTTGTTTCATGTCTTCTTTTGTTCTTTTGATGGCTCTGGACCTATATGGCTCTAGTTTAAAAGGATGGGAGTTCATCTCATTGAAACATACCAAATATTGAAAGAGTTGGATAGAGTGGATGGGGAGAAGAGTTTCCAGTGGTATGAGAGTCTAGGACTAGATGGCACAGCCTCAGAATGAAAGTATATCCCTTTAGAACAGAAATGAGGAGAAATTTATTCAGCCAGAGAGTGGTGATTCTATAATATTCATTGTCAAAGATATCTCGAGGGCAGTGGTTCTCAACCTTTTTCTTTCCACTCATTTACCACTTTAAATATTCCCTATGCCATAGGTGCTCTGTGATGTGTAAAGGATTGCTTAAGGTGGTATGTAGGTGGAAATAAAAAGTTTGAAAACCACTGTCTCAATCGTACCTAATTGACTTGTTATGTGCACAGTTTCATAACTCCAAAGGAAATGGACCAATGACAATTGTGCTCAAACAAAATATTTCAATAACAATTGGGTCTAAAGCTGTGATTCTCAACCTTCCCTTCCCACCCATATACCACCTTAAGCAATCCCTTACTCATCACAGAGCAACAATGGCATAGGGATTATTTAAAGTGGAAAGAAAAAGGTTGAGAACACTGCTCTAGAGGCCAAATCATTGGGTATATTTAAAGCAAAGGTTGATAAGTTCTTGATTAATCAAGTCACTTTTATTTATCATTTATACCATCTTCGCATGGTAAAGACGAGATGGGATCACGGAGCATATAAACATAAATATAAGTTAGAATACAAGTTAAACACATTAAAATATTGTTACGAGTCCAGAGGACCCCAAAACCCAGCAGCAATAGATATTCACCAAGACAAAAGTTTACTTAAACAAAAGTTGTTTTTAATTATATTTAAACATGAAAACTGGATCACACTTTAACTTATCACTATTAACTTAACTAACCTGACTTAACACCCTTCTAATTATAAGCGCACGTGTATGTAATGTGTATGTAAATTCAGAAAAGTTCTCTGATTCACAGTCCAATCTCACTTCTCATTCCTTCAAGTTCACTGGTTGCAGGCAATTCTTATACTGTCTACAGAATTTAACATTTATGAAGTTCACCAGGCTTTGGTGCTTGAAAGGTAAATGGTCACTGCTCAGGAAGGTTCTTATCAGTTTTCAGAGAGAGATTTGTTGTTCGCTGGACACCCACAATTGATTCCTTGTAACCAGCCACTTCAGTGTCTTGCTGAAGAAACTTGCCCCCTCAGGGTTCTCCAGATGATAACCTTTTTCTTTCAGGTCACCACAAAGTTCCTTTTTGTTTCTCATATTTAAAGAGAACCATGAAGCAGCCAGTCCTCTCCTCTTGCATGAACAATAAGGGCTTTGACCAGACTGAACTAAGCAGTCACAACCTGTCTTCCAAATGGGGTTCTTCCACAAGCTTGCCAGCTTGTACTGTTCCAGTCCCAGCTGCTGCTGCTGAACTGTAAATCTGCACAACTTAATTCTCTCTCTCTCTCAAAGAAAAAGCCTGTTTTTCCCTCTCAATTGCAGAGGGAGTTGTTTACAACCAGCAGGCTCAAATTTCCTATTAGGTACTGAGGTATGATTGTGTTGAATGCCGAATTGAAGTTAATAAACAGCATTCAAACATGCAAGTCCTTGTTTCCAGGTGGGTGAGGGCTAGATGGAGGGCGGTAGCAATGGCATCATCTATAGAACGGTTGGGTCTCTATGCAAAATGCAGGGGGTCTAGTGAAGGGGCAACAGGAGCTTGATGTGCCCCAAGACGAGCCTCTTGAAGCATTTCATGATGATGGATATTAGTTTGACAGGGCAGAGACATTGTGGCAGGACACAGATGACTTCTTTGGCACCAAGACAATTGTGGTGGCTTTGAAGCACGTTGAGACCACGGTGCTTCTCAGGGAGATGTTAAAGATGTTGGTGAGCGTATCTTCCAGCTGAGCTGTACGTCCCCTGAGCACTATCCAGTTCAGCAGCTTTCGATGGATTGACCTTGACTACTCTCTCTTCACATCGGCCCTGCAAGACACAGCACCTGATGATTTGGAGGAGAGGTGGTCTTCTTTGTTGACACATCGTTTTTCACCTCAAAATGCACATCGAAATTTTTCAGTGTATCTGGGAAGGAGGCATCACCAGAACAGGCAGATGGTGTAGTCTTGTGGTTGGTGATATCTTGGATGCTCTTCCATATGGTTCACATGTCTTTTCTGTCCAGGAGGAGTCTATAAATGCACTGATTAAGTGCACACTTTGCTTCCCTGATGGCCTTAGACAGCTTGGCTCTTACAATAGCTAGGGCGACCTTGTTGTCTGCACTGTAGGAAGTGTCTCAGTTCCTGAGCAGCACACACACACACATCTCCACTTCTGATTAGAGCAAGTAATGATGGTCTTGGGCACAGTGATATCATCAGAACACTTACTAATGTAGCTGGTCATGCTGTCATATACTTCTCCAGATTGATGCAGTGGCCACCGGCTGCTGCTTTCTTGAATATGCGCCAGTCAGTGAGCTCAAAGCAGTATTGAAATGCATGAATAGCCCCTGCTGGCCAGGTTTTAACCTGCTTCAGAACTGGTCTGAAGCATCTGATGAGTAGACTGTATGCTGGGATTAGCATTACTGGGGATGTAGTCTGAGTATCCGAGGTCCAACATGTTCACCTCTCTCGTAACAAAGTCCACATACTGATGGAATTTAGGTAGCCCTAACTTGAGGTTCACCTGGTTGAAATTTCCAGCATTAATAAACAGTCCATCAGGGTGTGTGGTCTGCAGTTCGTTTATAGCCCTATATCGTTCCCAGATCACCTCCTTAGCATTAGCACTAGGGGGACATACATTCCAACTATGAGAATTATGGTGAATTCCTGCAGTAGATAAAACGGTCTGCTTCTGATAGTCACAAATTCCATCAGCATTGAGCAGTGACCGGAGACTCATGCAGAATCCTAACACCAATCTGCGTTAATGTAAACTCACAGGCCACTGGCATGGGATTTACAACACAGAGCAGCATCTCTGTTGGCCCAAAATAAAGTGAGCCTATAAATCCGTAAGGCTGTCAAAGATTATGCCCATAAGTAGTAAAGCTGTCAAATATTATGAGGAGAAGGCAGGAGAATGGGATGAGAAAAAAAAACATATCAGCCATAATTGGAATTATGGAGGAGACTTGGTAAGCTGAATGGTCTAAATCTGCTCCTACCTCTTATGGTTGTCTTAGGAACCAGGACAAACTCACTGGGCTGAATGACCACCATCTGTGCAGACCGATCATATAATTCAATGTAACCAATAGCTTTATTCATCTAGATTCTTGTGCATACCTGGCAGTGAATACCAAAGCTTGATTCTATGTTGACTATGAATTGTTATACTATGTTGGTAAATTCTAACATGATTTCATTGTACAAATCAATTGAGTGGGAAAAAGCAGTTTAAAATGGACCAAAGTCCAGTACCAGAGCATTTGCACCATGAGCTGACTGAAGTGATAAACTTTAATGCTGGACTCTATTTGCAATGATCTCTATTGTTCACTAAAATATTGTACAGGCCTGACACTACTGGCAAAATCTACTGTCAGTAACTTCACGTTCAGCAATTAGCATGTTCCAGAGGTTGATGTCTTTGCTCTGCAGCGTCAAGAATAAATATACTGGAGGTGGCAATTCTGACATCCTGACTGATTGAAGTTGGAGCTGCCTGTCAACTCAAATCCAGGAGTGCCTTGAACTGAGTGGACAAACTCACTTTCATTCATTGGGATGAAAATGTAAGAGTATTTTGAATCGTTATATTGCATTTTATTTCCACATGAATTTATATAACTTATTTACTCTGAAGATATTGGTAATAATTTAAAAAAAGTTTACTCAATAGATCAACAGCAACTCTGAAGAGGAAAAATTCATCAATAGAAATTATTTAATGTAATATAGATTTTAATGGGAGGTCATTTTCAATGGTTCCTAAGTCTGATTGTAATTCTTTAAGGAATGATTCAGGTAGACAGGGGTCATAAAGAAGGCATTTGATACATTTGCCTTCGTTGATCAGTTCATTGAATACATTAAGTATAGGAGCTGGGATACAATGTCCAATTTAAAGGGCATGTAAAAAAACGTAAACCTCCTTACGTCATAACCCTCTATTTTTCTTTCATCCGTGCACAACAGCAAAACTGGCAGGACATAGAGGGGACAATGAGCTACAGAAGTTTGGAGCAGCTTAAAACATTCAAACATTCCACAAGATGTGAACACAAAATGAGCTAAGTCAAACACAACAAAACCCATTGCAGTTAGAACTCAGACCACAATAGTTTTAATCTATCTGGACCCTGCCTTTCATTATTTCACTTGATTCAACTTTATTGTCATTGTGCCAAGTACAATGTAATGCAATTAGAATTTAACCAAAAATATAAAGAATAGTGGTATTTACAAGTAACTGAATAAAACAAGTGCTCCAGCAAACAAACAAGTATAAAAGTACTGGCAGTAGAATATGGGTGCAATACTACTCAGGGCTGTGGAGTAAGGTTCAGCAGGGTCACAGCCTCAGGAAAGAAGCTCTTCCTGTTTCTGCTGATTCAGGTGCGGAGGCTCCTGTGGTGCCTTCCATATGGAAGGAGAGTAAAATGTATAATAAAGACATATGCATTTCAATGCTTAGAAATGTATACATGACTGAATGCCAAATTTGCTTTTATGGTTTTAAGTTCCATGTTTACATTGGAATTCTTCTTGTAACTAATATTTGGAGAACATTAACAAATAGATATACCCCTCTTTCTTTATTTTTTCAATCTTTTAATTAAACATATTATAAAAGAAAGACATGAGAAGAATAGAATACAGAATCAAATAGTAAAAATGGAAACATCAATATATTGCAATATATGATACAATGTATAACATTAAAACATATTGAACAATATTATCCCTTTCTCCTCAATTAGGAATATTCAAAAGAGAGAAAAAAAAATATTGTTAAACCCCCATCTAACCTACCAAAATAAACAAAATCAAAAGAAACAAAAAAAAAGTCTGGGCAGCCTAAACTGAGAATTCACTAGAACAGATCAGTACAAACTATTTATCTGGTCCTTGTCGATTAAAAAAAAAACTCAGCAAAAAAATCCAAAACAGTCTGGAAGGTGAAGTCAAAATGCAATTTAACTCATACGAAAAGAGTTTACAAAAGGATGCCAAGTCTCTTCAAATTTAAAAGAGATATCAAAAGTGCAACTTCTAGCTTTTTTCTAAACTTAAACATGACAAAACTTGAGAGAACCATTGCATCAAAGTAAGTGAATTAGGATCTTTCCATTCAAATAAAATGGCTCTTCTGGCCAACAATGTAGTAAAGGCTTCAACTTGAAGTGCTGAAGTGCGAATTCAACCCACCTCTAGAAGTATAATTCCAAAAATAGCAGCAATGGATTAGGTCACAATCTAATACCCAGTATTGGCGGGCAGCAGCCTCCTTTGAAGAAGACCGCAGAGCCCACCTCACTGACAAAAGGCAAAGGAGGAAAAACCCAACACCCAACCCCAACCAACCAATTTTCCCTTGCAACCGCTGCAATCGTGTCTGCCTGTCCCGCATCGGACTGGTCAGCCACAAACGAGCCTGCAGCTGACGTGGACTTTTTACCCCCTCCATAAATCTTCGTCCGCGAAGCCAAGCCAAAGAAAGAATACCCAGTATAATTGACAAAGTCTTGAAAATATCTATCCGATACTTTCCAATACAGAGCAAGACTCAAACATGTGTATTAGTGTGGCCACTTGTGATTGACATCTATCACACATAGAACTAACATTAGGAAAAATTTAGGCCAATTTATCTTTTGACATATGACCCAAGGTACCACTTTAAACTGAATCAATGTTCATTCCAAAAAATCCTTATTTTTCCACAAAGTTCGTCTAGGAGTAGAGACTGAATTTCCAATTCCCAAGCTCCTCTAATGTAAACATTCGAGATTGATTGCAATTTTAATAAAATATTGTAAATATTACAAATTAAACTTTTATGGGAAGGATTGAAATAAAAAACAGCATCAACCGAATCAGGTTGAAATGATAGAGGAAAGTTAGGTAATAACTTATTCAAAAAACTTCTAACTTGGAAATATCTAAAAAAATCGTGACTTTAGTATATTATATTTGTTAAATATTATTATTGTAGCAGCTTCTACTGCTGGAGAGGTTACGTTCAAATAAGAGTGGAGTCAATTCAACACTGGTTTATTGTTCTGGCAGCCTTGCTTATAAAGGGTTCAGAAGCCCATCTCTGATGTCATCATGCCACCTGACTGGTGGCATTACGATCTGATTCCTGGGATTGATTGTTTAGTGCTATCCAGAGAGAGGCCAATCAGTGAACCCCTATCATCCCCGGGTGTGACTGTTTCCCTAGCTCCACTTGATTGGCTGCGGCTGGCCAACCCATCGGAGTGGGGCGCTGCAGCCACGGGCTGCTGAGTCAAGCGCTGACTTCGAAAAGCGTAGCCCATCTCAGCAGGCTGTGTAGGCCATGGGCTCCCGATGTCAGGTCACCGCTTCAGGCATGGCACGTTCAGCGGTCTGCTACAATATCAAAAGATATTAAACATACATCTATAAACAGATATGAGAAATAAACAATTCTTTTGCTTTTCCAAAAAGAAAAGGCTTGATCCATTATAGATGATGAAAAAAAAGTTAAGATAAATAGTACTAATTAAACTATTTTTTTAAATTGAAAAAATTGTGAAATTGAAAACAAATCCGTAATTTAAGTATTTGTTAAAGTTACGTCTACTAATCGTAAAAACTGTAAAGGGAAGAGTAGCTCCCAATAAGGAAGCTAATAAATATCTCTGTATGGATTTCAATTCCAAATCTGTCCAATGAGGACCTTCAGGTTTGTCAGAATAATACACCCAGAAAATAATATATCAAATATTAATTGCCCAATAATAAAATCTAAGATAAGTTAAAGCCATGCCACCATCTTTCTTTAACTTCTACAAATGAAATTTACTCAACCTAGCATTTTTATTATTCCATATATTAGAAAAAAATGTTAGAGCCAATATTGTCAAAAAATGATTTTGGAATAAAAACTGGATTTACTTGAAAAATATACAATAATTTGGGTAAAATTATCGTCGTGATAGCATTTTTACAACCTATTAAAGTCACCTATTTTATTATTACTAAACATCACTTATCAGGCATCACATTCCTTGTTTGACCCAACACCTGTCATTTATTGATCCTGTTCTCTTTGATTTTCTGCTCAATTTAGCTGATATTTCTACCATGGATGTTTAATGAAAAGTTACAGTAGCAAAATGAACAATGAAGACGCTGTTTACATCCGGTACCGCACGGATGGCAGTCTCTTCAATCTGAGGCGCCTGCAAGCTCACACCAAGACACAAGAGAAACTTGTCCGTTAACTACTCTTTACAGACGATGCCGCTTTAGTTGCCCATTCAGAGCCAGCTCTTCAGCGCTTGACGTCCTGCTTTGCGGAAACTGCCAAAATGTTTGGCCTGGAAGTCAGCCTGAAGAAAACTGAGGTCCTCCATCAGCCAGCTCCCTACCATGACTACCAGCCCCCCCCACATCTCCATCGGGCACACAAAACTCAAAACGGTCAACCAGTTTACCTATCTCGGCTGCACCATTTCATCAGATGCAAGGATCGACAATGAGATAGACATCAGACTCGCCAAGACAAATAGTGCCTTTGGAAGACTACACAAAAGAGTCTGGAAAAACAACCAACTGAAAAACCTCACAAAGATAAGTGTATACAGAGCCGTTGTCATACCCACACTCCTGTTCGGCTCCGAATCATGGGTCCTCTACCGGCATCACCTACGGCTCCTAGAACGCTTCCACCAGCGTTGTCTCCGCTCCATCCTCAACATCCATTGGAGCGCTTTCATCCCTAACGTCGAAGTACTCGAGATGGCAGAGGTCAACAGCATCGAGTCCACGCTGCTGAAGATCCAGCTGCGCTGGGTGGGTCACATCTCCAGAATGGAGGACCATCGCCTTCCCAAGATCGTGTTATATGGCGAGCTCTCCACTGGCCACCGTGACAGAGGTGCACCAAAGAAAAGGTACAAGGACTGCCTAAAGAAATCTCTTGGTGCCTGCCACATTGACCACCGCCAGTGGGCTGATATCACCTTTGATATCAGAAGATAACATCTTTGCGCCTCACAGTTCGGCGGGCAGCAACCTCCTTTGAAGAAGACCGCAGAGCCCACCTCACTGACAAAAGACAAAGGAGGAAAAACCCACCACCCAACCCCAACCCACCAATTTTCCCTTGCAACTGCTGCAACCGTGTCTGCCTGTCCCGCATCGGACTTGTCAGCCACAAACGAGCCTGCAGCTGACCCCCTCCATAAATCTTCATCCGCGAAGCCAAGCCAAAGAGACAGTAGCAAAAAGAAAATTATTTTAATTGTTATGATCTTCTTTCTTTGGCTTGGCTTCGCGGACGAAGATTTATGGAGGGGGTAAAAAGTCCACGTCAGCTGCAGGCTCGTTTGTGGCTGACAAGTCCGATGCGTGACAGGCAGACACGATTGCAGCGGTTGCAGGGGAAAATTGGTTGGTTGGGGTTGGGTGTTGGGTTTTTCCTCCTTTGCCTTTTGTCAGTGAGGTGGGCTCTGCGGTCTTCTTCAAAGGAGGTTGCTGCCCGCCAAACTGTGAGGCGCCAAGATGCACGGTTTGAGGCGTTATCAGCCCACTGGCGGTGGTCAATGTGGCAGGCACCAAGAGATTTCTTTAGGCAGTCCTTGTACCTTTTCTTTGGTGCACCTCTGTCACGGTGGCCAGTGGAGAGCTCGCCATATAACACGATCTTGGGAAGGCGATGGTCCTCCATTCTGGAGACGTGACCCATCCAGCGCAGCTGGATCTTCAGCAGCGTGGACTCGATGCTGTCGACCTCTGCCATCTCGAGTACTTCGACGTTAGGGATGTAAGCGCTCCAATGGATGTTGAGGATGGAGCGGAGACAACTCTGGTGGAAGCGTTCTAGGAGCCGTAGGTGGTGCCGGTAGAGGACCCATGATTCGGAGCCGAACAGGAGTGTGGGTATGACAACGGCTCTGTATACGCTTATCTTTGTGAGGTTTTTCAGTTGTTTGTTTTTCCAGACTCTTTTGTGTAGTCTTCCAAAGGCGCTATTTGCCTTGGCGAGTCTGTTGTCTATCTCATTGTCGATCCTTGCATCTGATGAAATGGTGCAGCCGAGATAGGTAAACTGGTTGACCGTTTTGAGTTTTGTGTGCCCGATGGAGATGTGGGGGGGCTGGTAGTCATGGTGGGGAGCTGGCTGATGGAAGTCAGCCTGAAGAAAACTGAGGTCCTCCAATTGTTATGATAACTTGTAAATAACAGATCTATTTTGTTCCCAGATTAAGAAGTTCCCTAAATATTTCTTATCTTGTGTTGTGTGTGGAGAAAATGTGGCTCCCTCCCTGTTCGGAATGTGTGTATTATGGGTGGTCACACAGACAGTCTGTCTGGAATATATTTGGAAGTCACATCACCTGTCAAGCAAGATTGGGCTCTGGCTACAAATTACATCACCTATCATTTAGGGTTGGGCTCTGGCCATTAATTAGCAGACACTTTGCTGTTGGCTAATTCATAGAAACATAGAAAAATAGGTGCAGGAGTAGACCATTTGGCCCTTCAAGCCTACACCGCCATTCAATATGATCATGGCTGATCAGGACCTGGTTCCTGCCTTTTCACCATACCCCTTGAGCCCCTTAGCCACAAGGGCCAAATCTAACCTATTCTTAAATATTGACAAGGAACTGGCCTCAACTACTTCCTGTAGCAAAGAATTCCACAGATCCACCACTCTCTGAGAGAAGAAATTTTTCATCATCTCTGTCCCCCTTATCCTTAAACTGTGACCCCAAGTTCTGGTTTTTCATAGCATTTGAAACAACCTACCTGCGTCTAGTCTGTCTAAACCCTTAAGTATTTAATATGTCTATATAAGATTCCCCCCTCAATCTTCTAAATTCCAGAGAATACAAGCCTAGTCTATCCAACCTTTCATCTTATGCAAGTCCTTCCATCCCTGGTATCAGTCAAGTGAATCTTCTCTCCACCCCCTCCATGGCAAGGATATCCTTCCTCAGATAAGGCAACCAAAACTGCACGCAGTAGTCCAGGTGCAGTCTCACCAAGGCCCTGTACAGCTGCAGCACGATCTCCCTACTCATGGACTCAAATCCTCTCACTATGAAGGCCAACATACCATTCATCTTCCTCACTGCCTGCTGCACCTGCACACCCACTTTCAATGACTGATGAACAGCAACACCCAAGTCTCTCTGCATCTCCCCTTTTCCTAAACAGATACCATTTTGATAATAGTCCTCTTTCCTGCTCTTACCTCCAAAGGGGATAACCTCACATTTATCCACATTATATTGCATCTGCCACATCTTAGCCCACTCACTTAACTTGTCCAAATCAATCTGCACCCTCCTAACATCCTCAACACAGCCAACCATGCTACCCAACTACTTGTCGTCTGCAAATTTTGAGATATTGCAATCTATTCCCACATCTAAGTCATTGATATATATTGTAAACAACTGTGGCCCCAGCATGGAGCCCTGCAGTACCCCACTAGTCACTGGCTGCCATTCCAAAAAGAAGCCTTTTATACCTACTCTTTGCTTTCTGTCCATCAACCAATTCTCTGTCCACCTTAATACCATACCTCTATACCATGCTTTTTAAGTTTGTACACTAGTCTTCTGTGCAGAACCTTATCAAATGCCTTACTAAAGTCCAGATATACCACATCCACTGATTCCCCCCTATCCACTCTACTGGTTACATCCTCAAAAAACTCTATCAGATTTGTCAAACATGATTTTCCCTTCACAAAACCATGCTGACTCTATCCGAAGATACCACTACTCTCCAAATGTACTGTGATTGCATCTTTAATAACTAATTCTAGCACCTTCCCTATGACCAATGTGAGGCTAACTGGTCTGTAGTTTTCCAATTTCTCTCTCCCTCCCTTCTTAAAGAGTGGGGTTACGTTAGCCACCCTCCAATCCTCAGGAATGAATCCAGTATCTAAGGAGGTTCAAAAAATTATCCTTAATACATCCACTATTTCCTGGGCTACTTCCTTCAACAATATTGGATGCAGACCTTCCAACCCTGGGGATTTATCTGCCTTTAATCCCTGCAATTTAACTAATACAACCTCTCAAATTACAATTATTTCCTTTATACCCTCCCTCACATTAGATCCCTGATCCTCAACAATTTCCTGAAAATAAGTTATGTCCTCCTTGGTGAAGACAGAACTAATGTAATCATTCAAACAGTCTGCATACCTTTGTTCCCCATGATTAATTCATCCGTTTCTGACCACAACGGATCCACATTTGTCTTAACGTATCTATAAACATTTTTAAAGCATTTTTTTTATGTTCCTTGCCAGTTTCCTCTCATAATCTCTTTTACCTTTCCTGATTAATCCTTTTGTCCTCTTCTGCAAATCTCTGAATTTGTCCCAATCATCAGGAATTTTTTTTTTGCTAATTTATATGCTGTTTCTTTGGATTTGACACTCAGTCACAATATTGGTGAGACACATAAAAATTAGCACTCTATTTAACACCAGGACAGAGCACATTGTGCTCTCTCTGCTTCATAGGGTGATAGCCCCAGACACCACTCTATGCCATGATTGCTATTGTGGACATCGCATGGAACGGTCGTGGGTAAAGTGTACACTGTACTGAAGCTGAACCCAAGTATTGCTATAGATCAATACACATAGCAGTGACACAACTCCCAATGATCAGAGATCTGAGAGGCCGCATATACACCTGCGGGTACCGTTTGTACCAGGTCTATTTTCTGATGATTAGGGATCCCGGAAGGGTATGTATTACCTCTGCTATAGTCTGCTAATTTCAGCACTACCTGTGTGATAAATTATGTACTGTACAACATTTTCTCATGCTCCTTTACAAATTTTGCATTTTTATTCCCATAACATTTCCCATGTTCTTTTATAAATTGTGCGCTTTATTCTCATAATGTTTCCAATGCTCCTCTATAAATTGTGTGCGTGTTTTATTCCTATAACATTTCCCACGCTCCTTTATAAATTGTGCATGTGTGTTATTCCAGAGACATTTTCCATGCTCTTCTATGAATTGTTATGTGATAATAAAGGCAAAGTGTGATTGCAAATCCTTGTGTCCAGACTCCTCTCTCTGCCAACCCATCAAATCTGATTCCTTTCTCAACACATCTTGTTAATATTTTGTGATAGTACAGATTCTATCACCAATCTGTATATGTACATATGTACAGATGGTAGTGTGGGATGACTGTGATTGGCTGAGAGTGTAGCCACACCTACTGGCAGGTCTTAAAGGATTGCTCCTAGCCAGACAAGGTCATTCTGGACTGGTCAACCTATTTATGATATGCTCCAGTCTTTTAGTTAATAAAAGCCTTGGTTTGGATCAACAAGTCTTTCGATGTGCACCACATAGATAAAGTCCTCAGCTTCATGTTTCATATTTTAAAATCAACCTTGTCAAGTTCAATATATTTCCCAAGCATTACTTTGCTACCTTATCTTATTTAACCATTCCATTGCAAGCTATCTTCAAGTATTGATATGTTCAATTTAAGAGATACATAGTTAATCCTTAATCATCAATCAACCAATTTTAAAAAAAATCAGATTGATGGGGAAAATGGAAAGATAGGTACTGGATAAAATGATGAAACACCTATCAAGGGTGAGTTTCTTTGAGACATATTCCATTCTGCTGCTTTAACTATGGTTAAATGTTCACGAGGAGAAAAGGCAATTTTGCTAATGTTGTCATAGCAGAGTTAATACTCTGAATGCATTCACACATTGACACATGAAGGCTGACTGAGGCTGGAATCTGATATTTTCCTGCAATCTCAGAGTAGACATTTGGATTAATTTTTTGTAAAATTTTTGCATTTTATTTACAAATTAAAAGCTCATACTCAAAGATCAAGATAGCCAAGTGTACGTTAGTTTCAGATTATTTTTGTTTAAAATATAAAATTAATTCACAAAAATATACACAAGAAAAAAATACAATCAGCACATGACATTTTACAATGTTGTCAGATCAATATTTTCATGGTGTCCTCTAACCAATGCATTCAATTTAAAAAGCACTAAAGCCACTCGTGGAATCTGTAGACAAATTCATAAAGTGTTTAAGAGGCAGTTAGACAAGAACCAGCCCAGTAGGGTCCAGTGGCAGTCGGACCCTAGATCACAGTCCTTCTCCAGGAACTTTGGAGCATCACTCACCACATAGTCCTGCAGCCTGCATGTGTCAATAGGTAGTATTCACATGTAGACATCTTGTTGCAGCTCAGCTTCACTCAGTTTCATGATACCTATGGTTTGTGGCAAAAGAGCGTTTTTACTTCTGCTGTGTTTGTGTACGAGAAAAGCGAGACCTCAAGAGGGATGTCAAGGAGGATCTGGTTAAGGGAAAGCTTGAAGTGTTCTTTTGATTGAAAAACATAAATGCAAATCTTGGCTCCAAATAGGAAAATATGAAAATAAATTACCTGCAACAACACTTTTGCTTTCCAAATCCTCTGCAGGCTTATAATTCCTTGGCAAAAAAAAACACATGAAGAAATAACTGTGATTACTTAGTAAATGTGAACAGCAAAATGTTTTATCTTCAGGCATATCCTGAGTTTGTCATGTCACTGTAAGCTCTCAAATTTTTTTCACACATCAAAAACATAACTTACAATGAAGTGTGATAACATTAACTCTATCCCAGTGATTCATCCAATAAACATAATCTTTCCAATTTTTTCACACTAGTTGATAGGCCATTTTAGTAGTTTTTTCTTTGGCTTGGCTTCGCGGACGAAGATTTATGGAGGGGGTAAAAAGTCCACGTCAGCTGCAGGCTCGTTTGTGGCTGACCAGTCCGATGCGGGACAGGCAGACACGATTGCAGCGGTTGCAAGGGAAAATTGGTTGGTTGGGGTTGGGTGTTGGGTTTTTCCTCCTTTGCCTTTTGTCAGTGAGGTAGGCTCTGCGGTCTTCTTCAAAGGAGGCTGCTGCCCGCCAAACTGTGAGGCGCCAAGATGCACGGTTTGAGGCGTTATCAGCCCACTGGCGGTGGTCAATGTGGCAGGCACCAAGAGATTTCTTTAGGCAGTCCTTGTACCTTTTCTTTGGTGCACCTCTGTCACGGTGGCCAGTGGAGAGCTCGCCATATAATACGATCTTGGGAAGGCGATGGTCCTCCATTCTGGAGACGTGACCCATCCAGCGCAGCTGGATCTTCAGCAGCGTGGACTCGATGCTGTCGACCTCTGCCATCTCGAGTACCTCGACGTTAGGGGTGTGAGCGCTCCAATGGATGTTGAGGATGGAGCGGAGACAACGCTGGTGGAAGCGTTCTAGGAGCCGTAGGTGGTGCCGGTAGAGGACCCATGATTCGGAGCCGAACAGGAGTGTGGGTATGACAACGGCTCTGTATACGCTTATCTTTGTGAGGTTTTTCAGTTGGTTGTTTTTCCAGACTCTTTTGTGTAGTCTTCCAAAGGCGCTATTTGCCTTGGCGAGTCTGTTGTCTATCTCATTGTCGATCCTTGCATCTGATGAAATGGTGCAGCCGAGATAGGTAAACTGGTTGACCGTTTTGAGTTTTGTGTGCCCGATGGAGATGTGGGGGGGCTGGTAGTCATGGTGGGGAGCTGGCTGATGGAGGACCTCAGTTTTCTTCAGGCTGACTTCCAGGCCAAACATTTTGGCAGTTTCCGCAAAGCAGGACGTCAAGCGCTGAAGAGCTGGCTCTGAATGGGCAACTAAAGCGGCATCATCTGCAAAGAGTAGTTCACGGACAAGTTTCTCTTGTGTCTTGGTGTGAGCTTGCAGGCGCCTCAGATTGAAGAGACTGCCATCCGTGCGGTACCGGATGTAAACAGCGTCTTCATTGTTGGGGTCTTTCATGGCTTGGTTCAGCATCATGCTGAAGAAGATTGAAAAGAGGGTTGGTGCGAGAACACAGCCTTGCTTCACGCCATTGTTAATGGAGAAGGGTTCAGAGAGCTCATTGCTGTATCTGACCCGACCTTGTTGGTTTTCGTGCAGTTGGATAATCATGTTGAGGAACTTTGGGGGACATCCGATGCGCTCTAGTATTTGCCAAAGCCCTTTCCTGCTCACGGTGTCGAAGGCTTTGGTGAGGTCAACAAAGGTGATGTAGAGTCCTTTGTTTTGTTCTCTGCACTTTTCTTGGAGCTGTCTGAGGGCAAAGACCATGTCAGTGGTTCCTCTGTTTGCGCGAAAGCCGCACTGTGATTCTGGGAGAATATTCTCAGCGACACTAGGTATTATTCTATTTAGTAGAATCCTAGCGAAGATTTTGCCTGCAATGGAGAGCAACGTGATTCCCCTGTAGTTTGAGCAGTCTGATTTCTCGCCTTTGTTTTTGTACAGGGTGATGATGGTGGCATCACGAAGATCCTGAGGCAGTTTACCTTGGTCCCAACAAAGCTTGAAAAACTCATGCAGTTTGGCATGCAGAGTTTTGCCGCCAGCCTTCCAGACTTCTGGGGGGATTCCATCCATACCTGCTGCTTTGCCACTTTTCAGTTGTTCGATTGCCTTATATGTCTCATCCAGGGTGGGAACCTCATCCAGCTCTAGCCTTAGGGGCTGTTGAGGGAGCTGGAGCAGGGCGGAATCTTGGACTGAGCGGTTGGTACTGAAAAGAGATTGGAAGTGTTCTGACCATCGGTTGAGGATGGAGATCTTGTCGCTGAGGAGGACTTTGCCGTCTGAGCTGCGCAGCGGGCTTTGGACTTGGGGTGAGGGGCCGTACACAGCCTTTAGAGCCTCGTAGAAACCCCTGAAGTCGCCAATGTCCGCGCTGAGCTGTGTTCGTTTGGCGAGGCTAGTCCACCACTCATTTTGGATCTCCCGGAGTTTGCGCTGAAGATGGCTGCATGCGCGACGGAAGGCTTGTTTCTTCTCTGGACAGGACGGCTTTGTAAGGTGAGCCTGGTGGGCAGCTCGCTTCTTTGCCAGCAGCTCCTGGATTTCCTGGCTGTTTTCGTCAAACCAGTCCTTGTTTTTCCTGGAGGAGAAGCCCAGTACCTCTTCAGTGGATTGCAGTATGGTAGTCTTCAACTGATCCCAGAGGGTTTCAGGGGACGGGTCCGTGAGGCGGGTTGCAACGTCGAGCTTTGCTTTGAGGTTTGCCTGGAAGTTTCCTCTCGCTTCGTCTGACTGCAGTTTTCCAACATTGAACCTCTTTCTGGGGGCTTTATTGTTCCTGGGCTTTGGCTTGAAGTGAAGGTTGAGCTTGCAGCGAACCATCCGGTGGTCAGTGTGGCATTCCGCGCTAGGCATGACCCTGGTGTGGAGCACATCTTGTTTGTCACTTTCTCGCACCAGGATGTAGTCCAGGAGGTGCCAGTGTTTGGATCGGGGATGCATCCAGGTGGTCTTAAGGCTGTCCCTCTGCTGAAAAAGGGTGTTTGTAATGACAAGCCGCTGTTCTGCGCAGAGCTCCAACAGGAGGCGCCCATTGTCGTTGCACTTGCCGACGCCATGCTTGCCCAGGATTCCTGGCCAGGTTTCTGAGTCTTTGCCGACACGAGCGTTGAAGTCGCCCAGGATGACAACCTTGTCGGCTGTAGGGGTACGTTGGATGAGGTTGCGCAGGTCGGTGTAGAACTTGTTCTTTTCTGCTGGTTCCGCCTGGAGGGTTGGAGCATAGACACTGATGAGGGTGATGTGACGCTTGTTTTGAAGTGGGAGTCGCATGGACATGATTCGGTCCGAGAGGCCTGTCGGAAGGTTTTCGAGTTTGGAGGCAATGAAGCTCTTGACCATGAAGCCTACACCAGATAGGCGTCGTTCATCCGAAGGCTTGCCAGACCAGTAGAGTGTGTAGCCCGCGCCGCGTTCTTGGAGGCTGCCTACATCTGCCAGGCGGACTTCACTGAGAGCGGCTATGTCGATGTCAAGTCTGAGGAGTTCATGTGCAATGAGGGCAGACCGACGTTCAGGTCGATGGCTGTCAGTCTTGTCTAGCATGGTTCTGATGTTCCAGCATGCTAGCTTGAGTTTGTGAGCATCTTTTGAGGGGGAGGACGTGGAGGGGGAGGACGTTGAGGGGGAGGACGTGGACCTGTCCTCGGGCCTGCGCAAAGGAGCTTTTAGGTGGAGTGCAGTGCGCGCAGTACTGGCCCCACCCTTTACACCCATGGTTCGTGTGCCGTGGCCAAGCAAGCTGGGACGTGGCAGCGAGGTCCTTGGGTCGTAGGTTTTATATCGGAGTGGCCTTCTCCTATGCAGGTTTATTACCCGGGCTGGAGGGGCCTGCCTCCCCTCCTAGGTCGGTCCATACTGCCCGGACCGGGGCCGAGGCCGCCGCAGTTCACCCTGTGCCTGGACTGGGGCCACCGCCTCCCACTTTAGTAGTACACAGTGGCCAAACAACTGAATGCAAGAAATAAAGCTGGGCAATTCAGAATACATAGAACATTAAATATAAAACATCGAACATGGAAGAGTACATCAGAGGAACATGCCCCTTGGCCCCTCTGCAATCCCTACTGTTCTAAACTCTTTAATCCCTACCCTGATGAAATTCTACTCCTCTCTTCAAAGGGATTTCTGTGAGAGCCTCTCTCACTGCTCCCCCTTAGCAATCTTTGCTGCTCTCAGACTCCACGATCACTTCTCAGCTTTTTTTTTCCCTCTACTCTCCCACCAATGACTTCTTATCCATTAGCCTGTGCTCCTCACCTGCCCCCTCACCTTCCTCCACACACTTTTTTTATTAAGGTGTCTTCTTTTTCATACCTTGGCAAAGACTCAGGCCTGGAAGGTTGGTTTTCCTTTACTTCATACAGATGCTACGTGACCTGCTTGATAAAGTCTTAGCTTTAGTATTTCCAAGTGGCACTTTATTAATTTTCTCCTGAGAAAGAGCCTTATCTCTCAGATCTGCATGATCAGGATCTCTGTTCTTCCCCACCACACACTTCTTTCAGGACAGTGATAAGTCCTTATTCTTGGGTTTACACCAGAACTCTGGTCCAAAACATCTGAATAGGCTGGATATGTATTCAAGTCTGTCTCTGTTTCCTTAAAAACTGGCTTGGCTGTCAAACTCACGGCAGGGACAACTTTACCCTCTGCAAGTTCTTTTCCCAATTTGTTATCTAACTTAGGTGGACATTCCACATTACCCCTTTGGTGCAAATGCAACAATTTGGAAGGCTCAACTTGGCACAAGCTGAATCCTGTGAGTTAAAGCATTCTCATCCATTACTTCAACAGATTCCTGCCAAGATTCATTTTCTTCTTCAAACTTCTTCTTTGGCTCTTGGCATTTCAAAATTTTCCTAATTCTAGCTACCTTTTTCTCTCAGCTTCCTCCCTCTGCTTTTGGGCTTCCTCAACCTCAAATCTTCTTTGTTTCTTTGCAAACCAAAATGTTTTTTTTTAATTCTAGATCAACCCGTTTTTATTTCTTGGCTTCTCTATTCTCTGCATCTGCCAATCAAGGTTTTACCAATTCAAATTCTTATTAATTTGTTCCCCTGGTGACCGCTGCTCACAGGGTTGTTTTACCTCCTCAATTCTAAATTTCTATTCTATTACTTAATAGTACCCTAAAATTTCCTAAACCACTGCTTTTTCCATTGATTGTTTTACCACTATGTTTTCCAACTTTTGTGCAATGGTCAACAACTCACTTTTTTATAACCCTGCAAATCTGCAAGCGTGGGTGATCCCAAAAACTTATCAATGACAATCACTGCTATGATTCCACACACAAGCGTTTAATTTGGCTTTAAAAAATCTAATCAATCAATTTTAGAATTAATCAATCACTCAGCTCCCAATTTTGTGTGATCCTGGACATTCCCCCAATTTTGTTATGCAGCAATAAAAATTAACCAAGACAGTGTAATATGTAAAATAATATTTTTACTTGTTAATAAACAATAATTTAACACTTTATCTAATTTAACTAACTTATCTACTCTTATCTAATTTATCTAAATTAATCTACAGTTATCTAACGTTACCCACAACTGTGCATGAATATACTGGTGTGTGTGTGTGTGTGTGTGTGTGTGTGTGTGTGTGTGTGTGTGTGTGTGTGTGTGTGTGTGTGTGTGTGTGTGTGTGTGTGTGTGTGTGTGTGTGCGCGCACGTGTCTGTGTGTGTGTGTGTGTGTGTGTGTGTGTGTGTGTGCGTGTGCGCACGCGTGTACTACCCCAAGCCACCACAGCTCAAGGTACAATTCTTGAAAGGCAGTTCAAAGTTCAAAGTTAAGTTTCAGAAATTCAGTGATGACACATTGGCTTGAAACTGATGTGACATGCAGGCATTAGATCGATGCGACATGCAGGTGTTCAATGGATGCGACAAATGGCCTTAGATGGATGTGCCATGCAGGCTTTAGATGGATGCGACACGCAGGCCTTAGATAGATGAGATATGCAGGATTTAGATGAAATTAGTAGTTCATTAAGTGGATGGAAGAGACCGAGGGTGAAAGAATGTTTATAACACAAAATCCTTGTTGAGATGTTTCAAGTGAAGTTTTCTTTTTAGACGAACGCCAACCAAAACTCCCCACTTCTTTGGCATAGAGGGACACAAAGCAAGTGATGCTGACAAAGCTTCCAGAAGCCTTTCCATGAGTCAGCCAAACTCAAGTGACTTTTACTCTGGTCTCTATCCAAGCACAATATTTCTTCAGCCATCAGAAACCTTTTCCATGGGTTAGTTGAACAAAAGTAACCTTCACTTTTTTGATCACAGAGTGGTATTTTCATTCCTCTATAATAGGAGGAAATCAGACAAATTGTCTATAACTACACATAAACTTAATCCAACACATTATTTCTTCCAAGAGCTGTTTGCTCCTGTGCAGTCTCCTTAAAATTGCCCCTGAGCAAAACTGTGTACTCAGTCTTAATCTGTCAGTCACATGATCTCTGAACTTGGTTTTTAGGGACACTGCCTTGATTCAACTATATCCAATATAGGAGCATGCTGTCTTCAGCCTGCATTTAGTTTCACAGACATTCTGCAGCCTGAAAGATTTTATTAAAACTTCTCTTAAAGTCAAAGTCCCACACAAATAAAATGAACTGAAAAATGTGAGCACATAATAGAAGCAATTTAATATTCTCTGTACTATTGGTTATGTGAAAATTGGTTCCATTGGCTTCTGTTTGGAAGTGAAGTACAGTAAGCAATAAGAATTAATTTTGACAGTGTGCTTGTTTGAAATGGACCAAATGATTGGACAATAAATATAATTACCAGTGTCCTTTCATTTCATGTAAGTAAGAAGTAAAGGCAAGCATTTAGTCCCTGTCTTGAAGCCAAATGTTACTAATAATATGTACAGCCATTAAAACAGAAAAGAGATTTGTAAACCTATTCTAAGAAATTTCATAGAAAATGTTATCTCTCACATCTTGGTCTTAAATTGTTCACTTATGCCTAAGAGGATGTTGTACAGCAAGAGCCTCTTGCTCTCTGGTTTTAATCATTGACTCACAAATGAGCAACAACCCAACTTTATCTCTTCACATATATAGGTGAAGAACAAATAAATTAGGTTAGTTATTCTATCGCACTAATGATCTGCACATCTTGGATGGACATTAACTTGAGGAAGAACAAAAGATGATTCATCTACAAATTTAGGGATTATGACAAGCTGTAAGTTTCATAGATTCAAAGAGTTATAGAGCATAGGAAAAGCATTTTTGGTCTAACTTGTCTGTGCCTACTAAGATCCTTTCCAAGCTAATCGCATTTGCTTGTCTTTACTCCATATTTCTAAAACCTTACCTGTCCATGTAGTTATATAAATATTCTTTAAATGTTGCAAAAAAATCTGACTCTTTCATCTCCTCATTCTATATACCAACTGTCTTTGTTGTGAAAAAGAGGTCCCTGATGTCCCCTATAAATCGTTCCACTTTCACCTTAAGCATATACACTCTAGTTTTAGACTCCCCTACATTGGGGAAATTGGGCTATGGCTATCTACCCTTGTGATTTTATAAACCTTCAAACTTCTATCAATACTCAACCTTCTTTTCTCTAAAGGAAATAGCCCCAGCCTATCCAATTGTCTTCTCTAAATGATGCCCTCCAGTGCAGGCAACACCCTTTTGAATCTTCTACACCTTAGACTAATTGCATCCATCAGATAATGTGATCACCAGTATTACACACAGTGCACCAAGTATGGCTTAACCAATGATGTGTACATCTGTAATATGACATCCCAACTCCCATATTCAATGCCTTGGCTGATTAAGGCAAGCAAAAAAGACATATTCTTTATCATTCTCTCCACTTATGTTGCCATTTTCAGGGAACTATGTACTTGTACCCAAAGGTCTCATTGTTGAATAACACTTGCCAGTGTCCTGTAATTCACTGTGCATTTCATGGTCAGATTGAACTTTCCAGAAGTAGATCACTTGAGCTAAATTCCACCTTCTATTTCCTTGCCAACTTTCTCATTGATAGCGATCCTGTTGTAATCTTAGACAATCTTCTTTAATGTCCATTATTAACCAATTTTGGTGTCATTCACAAACTTACTCATCATATTCAGCGACCCTTCAGAAAACTGTCAGGCAATATTCTTTTAGGGAGAAGTCTTTGAATTCTGCAGGTCAGAGGCCAATTGAAGGTAGGAAGCTGTTGTTTTGAACACCTGTTTCACCATTGGGTCCACAGGCGTAGAAATCAAATGTCCTGAGCTCAAGAGCCAGGCACAATATGCATGTATCTCAAACAGAGGAGACTTCAGGGATGCAGTATAATCCCACTCAATTTTGATTCATTTGATGCTGGAAGTTACACTGTGAGTGTAACTTTATGCTAATCAGCCAAGTAGAGCAGGATCTATGCTGCAATCAAGTAATGCAGGCTGCTCATGTTTGTTTTGTCCAATCTGAAGAGATTTCATTCGAATCAGTGTAATAAAATGGACTTAATTTTTGCCTATTTGAGGAGTTCCTTCACATATTCTTACATTTAAATTGTCTTCAGAATTCCTTTCAATCTTAAAATCTGAAGTGACAAATGTTGATTGAGCAGGGATGTGCTGTTCCTTCTGAGAACTACAGCAGAGGAGAGAGAGTGAATTTAGTAAACAAGTAGGTTACCTTCTTGGGTTTAATAATAGTACAAGCTATATAATGGAAATAGACTGAGTGGAAACAACTGGAATTAATTTTAAGAAGATTAAAAATGCTCAGAAATATCCTGTTTTTAATATTACTAACATCAGCACTTTGGCAATTCTTTTATTTGTATTCATGGAGGAGTAATGTTTCAGAATTGCTGAAACTGAAAATGTCAGATGCAGCTGCCACATGCTCAAATTAAAGGCAGGTATCCCGATAATCGAAGATCAAATATAAATGAATTAAAATAATAATAAATGATTAATAATGATGAATTAAAAGAAAAGTTTCTTGAGTGAGCTTACTCTCCTTCCATGGTTATTCCAAGAATGAGAACGAGCTCCTTGAACGTGTGGATATTACGACATACGATGTCATAATAACCATGGTAACTCTACAAAAACAACAATCTTTCTTAAAGGGAAAGTCATCAAACAACTACAAATCATAAACACAAGGTTTTAACCTCTACAAATATGAACATAAACACAGGAAGGTCACTGGTGATCAATGTTATTGATTGTTTAGCCATTAACCACAGTTAAGTTGTATGGTAAGCACAACACCATTGCACTACCAGCAACTCAGTTTCAAATCCTATGTTATCAATTAGGAGTTTGTGCATTCTCCCTGTGACCATGTGGGCTTTCCTGGGTGCTCTGATTCCCTCCCACTTTCCAAACATATGGGGTTGGTAGGTTCATTGGGTGGCACTAGTTTCAATAGCTTCAACCAAGTTGTAAATTAAAGGATTAAATTGTTAAAATAAAATAAATTATTAAAATCAACAACCCCCCCCCAAAAAAAAACAAAGTACAAATGATTAGAAAGAAAAAGAAAGAACTGAAGGAAGAGAATAAAGAGGACTGTGAATTTGGATTAAGTGAGTCTTCATCCAGTATTGCCTTTCGATCGGAGAGTTGTCCACTTAATGAGCAGCTTTCTACCACTGGTACACTGCATCTGTAGAATGTGTAATCTACACAATGCACTCTCTCATCAGGCACTCCCAACACTTTCATGACTTCAATAGACTAAGGCAGAAGGAGCATGGATCATCTACACAATCTGAGCTAAGTTACACACCACCTTGGGTTTGAAACACTTTGTTATTCCTTTATCTTTTTGGGACAAGATGACTCACTCTATATCTGAAAATTATTTTCTAATTCCTCAGTCTAACTATTTTCAACATAAATAGCAGATGTTTAACAATTCCCTCCACCTTTCCCAAGGCCATTTAGGGGAGTGAATTAATTATTTTCCTCATAGATATCCACGTACAAAGTGAGAATATAAAAGACAAAAAGTGGAGGATATATAAAATAATTTAATTTTAAGCATAACAGTCTCAAAGAACCATTCAACATGAATATGAATATGAATATTCAGTTTCAATTCACCTATTGTTACAAAAGATCAACAGTGGATATTATCCTGCTGGTCCTTCCCTTGACATTGGACCACAAGAACACCTATATCAAGCTGTTGTTTGTTGACTACAGCTCAGTATTCCATACCATTATACCAGCAAAACTTATAATAAAACTTAGAGCTAGAACTTCATTCATCCTTGGCTTACTCATCGGCAGACCCCTCCATCATTATGAAATGGCAACATCACTTCTTCCTTGCTGACTATCAACACAAAGGCACCTCACAGCTTTGCAATTAGTTCCCTTCAGTGTACCTTCTAGATGCACAAATATGTAGCCAAGATTTGCTCCTGAACAATCTTTAAATTTGCCAGTTACACTACCTGTTGAAGACAGAATAACAGGAAATTATGTAGGAAGGGAAGGTAGAGGGAACACCATCTGTCTTCAATGATAACACATTAGTATAGACGGTTAGTACCTGCAAGTTCCTGGGAGCCCACATATTGGATGATCTTTCCTGGAGAAGCAATTGAAAAGGCACATAAATACTTATGCTTTCTAAGAAGTAGAGACATTTCTAAATTATTTGACATGTCATAAAAATGCTATAAAAAACATCTACAGGTTACTGTGGAAAGCATACTGTCTGAGTGCATTATGGTCTGGTTAACTCGAGCACCCAGGAATGCAGAAGGTTGCAGATGCACTATTATGCATGTATTTTAGGTGTGCTATTATGCATGTATAATAAAGAACTAAATTTCCCCATAGGCAATGTGTGTGGATGGCACGATAACAAAAAGTAGATTATGACAGAAGTCAACTCGAAAAATAAAGTTGTTTAAGCATTAAAACCATCCAAGGTTGATCTTCAAGGAACAAACATAACATGGTGTCAGAAATGTGTGAGTAAGTAAGAATAGAAAATAGTTCCCGTCGTGGATGAGTTAAGTCCTCCCACACAGATGCACTTTACCGGCAATCTAACCGTTAATTGGAAACACCTCAAACAGAGATTCAACATTTATTTAGAGGTTGGTGGAGCAGGAGAGATTATAAAAAATGGAAATTGTCTATACTTCTACACTTGATAGGTGAAGATGCCTCGATGCTTCATCAGGGTTTTGGCAGATGAAGCATGATGAGGCAAGTTTGAGACTAAGCCGTTTCAGTACTCCTCAAAGAAAATTCCACTTTCTTCGGCTACCATATGGGATCTTGTCTGCACCAGAAGTCAACCATAAAACCATCCACATTATCTTTGAGACCATGATGGATGACATCATTGTATGGGGCATCCACCAAGAATGAAAATGATACAAACTAAGTCAAGAGATTGAAATGACATTGAACGTCAATTTCAAATTAAATAAAGATAAATATGAATTTGGAGTAAAGATACTGACCTTCAAAGGAGATGTCATATCTGAACAGGGATTGAAGCGTGATCCAAGTAAGACATCAGCCATTGAGTATTTTGTGAGAATCCAAAAAAGAGGTGAGATGTTTCTTGGAGGGGGTAGTGACTTATCTGGCTAAGTTCATCCTTCATCTGTCAACCATGTCAGCATCGCTTACATCACTCCTTGAGCAACGAAAAATGAGTGGTCCTGGTCACATAAGCAAGACAAATGCTTCTAGCATTCAAAAAAGTCCTAACAGAAGAGCCTGTACTTGTTTTTTTATGATCCAGATATGTGCATCAGGATTTTGGCTGATGCATCCTGACATGGCATTGAAGTAGTACTACTGCAACAGCATGAGGACACATGGCAACCTGTTGCTTATTCATCAGGAAGTTTAACAAGTGCAGAAGCCAACAATACACAGAAAGAGAAAAAGAGCTTCTTGTCAGCTCTGATGCAGTCAAAACATTTGTTGAAGTGGAGACAGACCATAAACCATTGGTCTCAATTATGTCCAAACCACTGAATGACTGTCCAATGAGAGTGCAGCGCATGGTGATGGCTGTAGAAATACGATGTGAAAATAATCTACATGCCACGAAAATACAAGTTTGCAGCTTGTGCACTGTCTTGATCAGTTGATAAAAAGAAAAGAGCGACCAAGAGGTTAATCCAGAAATACAGGTTTATATTCTTCATATTCTTCACTCCCTCTGAACAATTGGGAGATTTTGTGCTAATTCCTCAGCTTTCGCAAAGCTCAACATTTTCTTCACCTGGAATGAAGATCTTCAAAGTCGCTGTGTGGCACAGAACAAACCTATTTCCTTTCTCCCTTAGTATCTTCCTGACCAGACTGAGTTCTCTTTTCTTTAATAAGTCTGCATAATCAGAGTAAAATAAAACTTTGGCACCTTCATTCTTAAGTGAGTCTCCTGTCGATCTTGCCTTTGCTGCTACCAAAGATAGCATCTTCTCTTTATCCTGGTACCAAAAAAATAATTAATATAGATCTGGATTTTGAGTTGAAAGTGGTTTAGGTCCAAGAGCTCTATGTGCTCTTTTAATCTCTATGGAACGATCAAAATGTTCAGCTCCCAACATTTCAGAAAACCATTTGTGGTGATATGTTTCCTCCATTTTATATAGTTGTCATTGTCATTTGTATATATGGAGTAGGCCTGCCCACGGATGACTCATACCCTATGACTCCTTCCCCCATGGTCCTGGGCCATAAAGGTTGAGCGACCTTTCCCTTGCTGTCATTCCTATCCTGGGATCCAGGCCAGCAAGGTTCTTCTGGTATTAAAGCCTATCATTTCCTTACCTTGTCTCTGTGGATACTGGTTGTGCCCTACACCATTCCAGAAGGAAACCAGCCAAATCTTGCTTTTCTACAACTTCTTTAAGATCCTCAATCTTAATATTGTTTCTCCCACTAAAATGTTCTGATACATTCACCTTTTGCTACAACTTCCTGTTCTCCATAGTCAAAGCAGGAGAAGAGGCTTCTACTATAATTTCTCTAACTTCTTCTTGTTCCATATCTTCTTGGATTCTTTTCATTGAGCCTTCTAACTTACTTATATATTTTTTTCATTTTCTTAACAGCCGCCAACACTATTTATTTCTCCCTTTACATTTGCTCATAATTCAATGTTTGATATATCTTTGGCCTTAAGTCTAGTTTCTACAATTCTATCTCCTTTTCTCTTTACTGTTTCCTCTTCTTGCTGCTGTGGTTCTCCTTCTTGATCTATATCCTCTTCACTGCTAGATGTCTGTGAGCTTGAGTTTTCTTCTGGCAGCATTGCTGAAGGCCTCCATTGTTTGAGCATGTGCATGCACATCTCTTCCGGTTCTTCTTCTTGGACACTACCTCCCCGTCACAGCGGGAGAGCAATGTCAAAAGAAGGCCCTTTGTAAGGATCACTCACCTGGGGAGCAGTTTGGATTCTAGCTCCCTGCTTCTAACCAATGGTAGGACTCACTTCTCTTCACGTCGTGTCGGGCTCCATGTAAAGCAGCAGCATCTTTTTCTTTTTAAAGAGACATGTTTAAAAATCTTGTGTGTGCATTTAAATGTATTTGAAATAATTTTTAATCAATCAAAACATTGCTTAACCTAACTGTTTTAACAGTTTTCCAGGAGGGTTAGGTTCCACATCCTAACCTAGAGCATTTTGTGTCGTCCCTTCATACAGGCATATGTTGACATGATTATCACCTCATTATCAATATCCCAGGATAGAAAAGAGCAGACCAGGACAGCAACAGATGAAACAATGAAAGAGCTCAAAGAAACAATACAGAAAGCACGGCAGCAGCTAAGAATGATCGTCCAATGGGTCCAATGGGTATTCAGGATTACTGAACTGTCAGTTGTGAAAGCTATCGACGTCAAAGGGAACAGGTTTGTGATTCCAGTGTTGTTACGCAAGAAAATGCTCCAGAAGATACACAAAAGATATCTTAGTGAGGAAAAATGCAATTGTAGAACTCGAGAGGTTATATACTGGCCAGGAATGAACTAAGACATAAGTCAGACCACTGCTTCTTGCAAAATATGCCTTACCTATAGACCAAGCAACAGGCAGAATCCTTACACCACACCCTGAACCAAACAAAGTGTACTTCAACTTTGGAGTAGATTTGTTTGTCTGTAATAGGAAGTGTCATATAGGAGTAACAGACTATTTTTCCAATTACCCAGAGGTCACATCACTGCAGTCAACATCCAGCAAAGCAGTTACACTTTCATGAAAAATGTGTTTGCGAGGCAAGTAGTTCCTTGTGAAGTAGTATCAGACAATGGTCCATAATTTTCGAGTAGTGATTTTGAGCCCTTTGCCAATACTTGAGGGTTTAGACATATTACTTCAAGCTCACATCACCCAAAATCTAATGGAATAGCAAGGAGTTCTGTCAATGTGGTGAAGAGCTTCATGAAGAAAGCGCATGAGAGACAAGAGGATTTCCACAGAAGTCTAATAATTCACAGAAGTTTTCCACTATAGAGTGGCTTTTCTCCTGCCCTAATGTTGATGAGTTTATGCATACGTACCAACCTTTCAATGTATGAAAATCTGTTGACAACTTAGGGAACACACAAGGTCAAACAGGCTAAAGTGGAAGAGGAAGTAAAACAGAAACAGTATCATGATAAGACTGCAAAAAGCCTCCCAGATTCAGTCAGAGGGAGAGACACCACTGAGAAGGAACTGCAAGGATCTACAACCACAACTCTAACCCATGGTTGTGACCTGTCACCTGTCATTACACAAAAAGGGCCAGCACATGTAGAAAAGGAACATGTTGTTTAGAATTCACAGAAAGTGACAAATACTAACACAGCAAATGCAAGCAATAAACCAGGCAAACACATACCAGAGCATAAAGGACTGTTAAACCACCTCAGAGACTGATTAAAAGCTGCTGAGTCAAAAGAAACTGGCCACGAATGTAGATACCCTTTTATGTAGAAATAGTATTGTGTTTGTGTTTTTATTTTTTTTTAAAGGGGTAAGATGTGTTATAATTCATGTATAATAAAGAATTTAATTTCCCAGTAGGCAATGAATGCAGTTGGCACAGGAACAAAAAGCAGTTAGGGTGGGAACAAAAAGTAGATTATGAGAGAAGTTGAGTGCATTGTTGGTTCAAGCTGCTTGAAAAATAGAGTTGTTTAAGCATTAAAACCAATGCAAGGTTGTTCTTGTCAACTGATCACGACAGTGCATCAGCAGGAAGTGGAAAACTTAGCCAAGTCTATCACAGGCACTGACCTCCCATCCACTGAAGACATCTATATGAGACAAGAAGGCACCAATATCATAAAGGACCTCTGGTCACTACCTCTACTTGCTGCTAGAGACACAGAGGAGACTGCAGATGCTGGAATCCAAAGACAAACACACTCTGATGGAGAGCTCAGGAGGTCAAGCAGGATCAAGGGAAATTTAAAAAATATGAGTGACATTTCAAGATAAACTTCAGCACATCTGAGGAGATTTAGTAGGTAATCAGTGTAACTAGGATGGGGTGATAGGGGTGAGAGAGTGGCCCCTCACAAGATTAACAAAGAAGGAAGAGGTGAAATAGGATGAACAAAGGCATAGGATTGGCATATATCAGAAAAAGGGAGAAAGAGGGAAGAAAATCAAATGAGTCAGGTGGAGGAAGATGAGGAGTGTGTGACTGGAAGACAGATGATTAGGTGGTTGAATCCAATAAGGAGAAGTTAAGAATGGTGATACAAAGAGAGACCAGATGCAAATCAATGAGAGGTGGGGATTGGTGGTGGGAAAGACAAAGGGATGGGGAGGGGTGCATGGGAGGGAAGAGGAGAGAGCAGAAGAATCCAGTGGGGAGATGGACATGAGGGAGATGGATGGAATGAAAGAGATTTCCCCCTTCCCAACCATTCCCATCCAGCTCCCAATCCCTTTTCATTCCCTTCTCCTCTTTGTCTCTCTCACATTATACCCTCATCACCTCTTTGGCTATCAAGTTCAGATTCAAGTTTATTAACATCTGATTGTACAAGTACAACTCAACAAGACAGTTCTTTGGTCCTCAGTCCAAAGGCATACAAACATACATATAGACATATCACACATCAAGACAAATGATACATATGCAGTATGTATATACATACATAAATATAAATAATTAATATGAATAAATAAATTAATATTTTTAAAATAAATAGAAGAGTCTCGAAAGGTTGAAATGAGCAGTTCATTTGTCATTCAACAGTCTTATGACATGTGGGAAGAACCGTTTCTCAATCTGGTGGTTCTCACTCTGATACTCCCAATGAGAGATGCGGTTTGTGGGATGATAGAGCTCCTCAATGATTTTGTGAGCCCTCTTCTGCCAATAATTGATCATGTTCCCCCACACCTTGATGAAGGGCTTAAGCCCAAAACATTGGTGATGTATTTTTACCTTTGCTACATAAAAGCACTGTTAGACCTGCTATGTTTCTTCTACATTTGTGTGTTTTTTCACTTAGCAGAATCCCGTGTTTTACCACCAATTGATCATGTTGATCTCTCCAACCAGAACCCTCATCTCTCCTCTCCCTTTGGCTCCATCCGGTCTCTAAAAAACTATTCTCACCTTCTCTTATCAGATTCCAGATTTGGCAGTATTGTCTTCTTATCACCCAATCCATCCTGTATGACTTTTCTTCCTCCACCTGACTCCATTATTTTTCTTGCCTCCCTCGAACCGTGTCTACAGCAGCAGCTAGATTTGCCAAATCTACTGCCTTTGCCCATTATATTTCACCTCTGCCTGGTTCACCAATCCTGAATGGGGTCCCTGTTTCACCCATCCCGGCCTTTACTCTTTTCATTGCTTCTATACTAACTTTCCTCAGTTCCGATAATGTGTTTCTATTCAAAATATCGGCCATTCTTTTTCTTTCATTGATTCTGAATGAGATTGACCTGCTGACTTCCTCCAGCAGATGGTGTTTAGCTGTTATTGCAGCTACTTTCAAGCTGAAGTTGTAGAAGCCTAAAGTCCAGCATCTTGCTGTTCAAGAACAGTTTTTTTCCAAAATCTATTAGGCTCTTGACTCTCCCTGTATCACCCTAACCAGAACAATAAACTAGTTTAAACCATCATTGTACTATAGAAATATCACAGTTTTCTTGCAGCAACTGCAACTGTTAATATATATTTACCTAGCCTTTTGTATTTATTATCTCTTTTTCCGTCTTGTCATATTGTGGAAATTTATTGTATAATGCATGCTGTATATTGTATCTTGTATGTACCTGTATCTGTTTGGCTGCAGCAAGCAAGAATTTCTGTGCAACTCTACCTGTTCCTTTGTGGATGAGAAAAAAAATATCATTACTCATTACCCAATTGCTCTCTTTCTGGGAAAGAGAGTTTGAGTATTATTAAGGAATATAAATACTGTATTACTTAAAGAAGGATTAATTTTCTGCATTGAGTTAATTTTAGAAAGTTGCCCAAATGCAGCAACTGTTTAAAATTCAAGGAGTGGTTGGAGAGATTTTTGAGAGGCCACACTGGGATGGGGCAAATCATTCAGCAATCTGTGATTAGTCACAATTTGTGAGGTCTCTCTTCAACATCAGAAAAAAATAGATAATTGATGTGAGCATCATTATCTTTTTCAATTCACTGCCATATTAGAATTGATAAATACAGCTGCTTCTCATCGATCCTCCTGCAATCAGCTGGAATCTGTGCCAAGATCAAGCACCCAGTTTCATTAATCTTGATTTATTCTCCACATTCCCCTCAACTCCCCTTGGATTCAACCATTCATCTACACACAAAAAGTGATTTTACAGTGCCAATTAACCTGCCAACTCATACATCTTCAGAAATTTAGAGGATTCTTGAGCTTCTGCAGGAAGCTATGTGGTGACAGGAAGAATGTGCAATTTCCACATAGGGTTGAACCTGGATCACGAGAGACATGAGCCATCAGCTCTACCAGCTGCACTGCTATGCTGTACTAAGATAGTCAGACTTAGGGAAATTTTTATTCCTCAAAGTAGGTATCTAAGCTTAGAGCCATATATATTACATCTATTTCTCTATCAAGCTGTCCACATCTGTAAAATACAACATAAGAAAGCAGTAGCAGTAGCATGAAGAGACTATTTGGCCCCTCGTCTAACCCCCAACCCCATTCAACATAATCATGTCTGATCTATCCTAGACCTTTAAGAATCATCAGCTGATGATCTTCATGTTGTTATATTTATTATGGAATGCTCCAACACCATAAAATGGATTGTCTGCACTATTGCAAAGTCACTTTTCTTTGCACAAGGATATTGTCTGCATTATTGCAAATTTACTTTTCTTTGCACGAGGATATTTATAATCCAACTTTTCTATTAATTGTCTCTTTTTAATTAAATTAAGCGTACAGTTTTAGTTGTTTTTTTTTCAAACAAATTATCTTTTCATTTGCAGCAAATAAAATTTCAGTGCATATATGCTCTAAACTGTTGATTTTGGTAATCATAATATTTGCTCAATGTATCTTACTGTTTTACTCTTGATTTTCAGCCTTATAATGGCTACTTTGACTTTCATTGGCACGAATCTGGTCCGCATGTTGAAAAATGGCAACTACAGACTGCAAAGGTGACCAAAAGCTTAGAAGCAAGCCCAGCTCTCTTATACCTGCACCAATGAAGCAATTAAACATACCTGAGTAATCACAAACACCTGTGAAGCCAAATGTCCCAAATATTATTATGCTTTGAAATGAGGGGACTAGGTATAAAAAGTCCTGTAATTACTACATGGTCAAAGCAAAGTGTAGACAAGTAATCTTGAATAAAATCTGGAATGTGCTCTTTAATTACATGTGAGTTGTTACAAAATTAAAACTGAAACACGGGGGCAAATAAAGGAAAATAGTGTTGCAAACTTTATGCAGGGCACTGTATATTGTCTGTCCTCGCCTTATTTAACTTTGCATAAGGCATTACCTTGTATTTATTGGTATTAAATTCCCTCTGCCACTGCTCCATCCAACTCTCCTGCTAATCTATTTCCTGCTGCAGCCTTGGATAACCTTCTTCACACTTTCTTAATGTAATCTATAATCTTACTAATCATACCACCTAGATTCACATTGAAGTTATTCTTGTATTGATCCTTGTGGTAGAACTCTGGTCACAGGAATCCAATCAGAAAGCTACCCTTTTCATCAGATCATCAATCTAATTTTAGATCTAATTTGTCTGCTTGTCTTGAATCCTGAGCACTCTAACATCTGGAGCATCTTACCAGACAGAAACTTGTCAAAGGCTTTACTAAAGTTAATATAGATCCTACTAACCTGCCCTCATCTTCTTAGTTGTCGCTTTAAAAAAAATTCTATCAAATCAGTGAGGCAAGATTTCCTGTGCTTAAAGCCTGGCTGACTATATCAAATCTGTCACTGTCTTTCCAAATCAAAATAAATATTTTGACTTAGAATGGTTTTATTTTCATTTCTCTACCACTGATGTAAAGTTCAAAATCCTGCCTGTTGTTATCTTGCTATCCCTTCAGCTATTTCAAAATGTATCTGCTTTCACAATAATCCAGCTTCCACAACCATCTAGGGGAGAGAATTTCAAAATTTAAATGATTATTCTCTCATTCAAGGTTCTTCCATTAGCAGACACAGTTTGACAAATTCTATCAAGCTCTGTGATGATCTAAGATGTTTCCATAAAATTACTCTCATTCTTCTCAACCACAAAGAATATAGATCTAATTTCTTTAGCAGCTTGCAATAAGGCAATACTCTCATCTCAGGGATTGGTCTACTGAATCTCTTTTGCACTCTATCGAATGTCATTATATCTTTTTTGTTTAGTTAGGTGACCTAAACAGTGCAGAATATTCCAAGTGTGGCCTTACCAGTGCTCTTTACAATGGTAACTACACTTCCCTCTTTCTAAATTCCAATTTTCTAACAATAAAGGTCAATGTTTTTTTTTCCTTCCAAACCAATTGCTTTATTTGCCTGTTAACATTTTACAATTCGTGTATAACAACAAAATACATTTGTAGTTCGCTAATCTGCAATTTTCTCCATTTAGATAATAATCTGCCTTTAGATTCCTCTGAAAAATTGCATAACCTCATGCTTTTCCATATAATTCCATTTGCCATTTTTTCCTTACCAACAGGAGTCCACAGCTTATCTTCCCACTTAATTTCATGTCGATGACAAATTCAGATACCTTGTGCTCTGTACTCTTTTCCAGATCATTAAATAAATTGTAAATATCTATGAGGTAGGAGGTAGTTCTTTTGGTTGGAACATATAGGTTTTCACAACATCGAGGGCTGATGTGCTATCATCTTCTATGTCAGGGTTTCTCAACCTTTTTATTTTCACTCACGTACCACTTTAAGTAATCCCTATGCCATAAGTGTACTTAATGTGGTTTATGAGTGGGAAGGGAAGGTTGAAAATCACTGCTCGAGACCTAATTACTGAAGGGTCTGTTACTGAAATATTTTGCTTCAGAAAAATTGTCATTGGCCCATTTCTTTTGGAGTTATGGCCTCGGCAGAGTGAAGCAGGCGGAGGCCCCGAGAAGCAGGCGGAGGCCAACAGGTTGGATTGCGACCAGGTATGGTCCGACCTAGGAGGGGAGGCAGGCCCCTCCAGCCCGGGTAAGAAACCTGCATAGGAGAAGGCCACTCCGATATAAAACCTACAACCCAAGGACCTTGCTGCCACGTCCCAGCTTGCTTGGCCGTGGCACACGAACCATGGGTGTAAAGGGTGGGGCCAGAACTGCGCACACTGCACTCCACCTAAAAGCTCCTTTGCGCAGGCCCAAGGACATGTCCACGTCCTCCCCTTTCACAAAGAAAGAAAGAATGAAACTGTGCACATAACGATTCAATTAGGTATGATTAAAACAGTGGTTTTCAAACTTTTTATTTTCACCCACATAGCACCTTAAGCAATCCCTTACTAATCACAGAGCACCTATAGCATAGTGAATACTTAAAGTGGTATGTGAGTGGAAAGAAAAAGGTTGAGAACCATTGGTCTATGGTATATTGATATATTAAGGGCAAAGGATCTTGGAAGATTCCTCTGGTTATTTCCTTCTGGACTGAATAGAAGACATTTATTTTTCATAGTCAGTATTCAATCCATGTTCATGGACATTCCTTAACACCAGGTGTTCTTACCTTGTGCACTAATCTTTTAAACGGCACTTACATATTGGTGCCACAACAAATCTTCTTGATACATTCTCCACAAATTCTAGTAAATTTGTCAAACAGAATCTCTAGTACAAGAATTATCAGACAAAACACCAGACTACCAAAATGAATACTGTTTCAAGCTCTTTCATGAGAAGGGGTATCCAGGTAGACAGTGGAAAAGATTCAAAGGAATCCTCAAAACCTCCATGAAAAATTGCAATATTCACCCGAACACCTGGGAACTTCTGGCCCATTATTGCTCAGGATAAAAAAGCAGTGTTCAATATGACATTAGGGACTTTGATTCCATGTATCAAGAGTTTATGGAAGTACTGAAGCCCAGCATATCTCACAAACTACAACCCTACCCCCATCCTGATCCATCCTTTTGATACCGCCTGTCTCATTCATCAAAAAGTCTGAAGATCTCATATTTGGTTCAATAACCACTTCAAAATCAACAATTCTGGAATAGAAGCAAGCCATATTGAACCCAAAGATTAAAGGAATATATTGTAAATTAAATATCCCCTATTTTTTAGCCAAATGATCTGATATGTTTTGGAGCATTTTATTCAAAGCTTTAATTTATGGTCACGCTGAGTTTTATAATTTATTAGAACATATGCATTGAACCAACCAATGTTTTGCCCAGTAACCAAGCACACTTTCACAACACATTGGATAATTCAGAAACCCTCTACTCTAAATTTGAACAGAATTATTCTGATATCATTCAAATAATGCCTTTGCTGTCTCCATATTAATATAATTTTTCATTAGACTATTTTTTAATGTTTGACATGCATGTTTTTTTCACATCTCAGACTTTCCCTCATTCATCCTTCCTGACTAGGTTCATCATAATGACCTGACACAATGTTTGAACACAACAGTTGCATAATGAGATCTGGTCAGATGAGCTCGTGGGAGAGAGCTGGCTACCTCAGTTTATGTTAACTTCACTCAGTTTGAGATCTCCAGTTCACAGAAATATCAGCTGTATGGCTGCCAGCTATACTTATGCACTTGCAATGCAGGATAAGATGCAGAGCCTATTGACACAAACTGATCCAAACTCTCCTCATTCATCTAATAAGCAACATTTAAGGTAATGGAGTCAGTCCCTTGAGTGAACTTGATTTTGAACAGACATTTCTGAGCAAGTGCAGTTCAACAATACAAGGTGCATGTTCGAGATACTGCACACTCAGGCATTTACTTCATGTCAATGACTTCCTCATCAGATGTCATATTCATTTGTAGCATTTTCCTTTTAAACAATGCAAACCAGTATGCAATTACACAATAATAATCCCATTCAATTATCACAGCGGAGTCAATGAAATCCCAAGTACACCCCATGGTCCCTCTGTCATATTGAAACGTGACTGCTGTTATGAAGGAGGACCAATGGTGGCATAGTGGTGCAGCAGGTGGAATGACTGCCTTTTAAATGTAACCCTTTAGACTCCAGCCATTTTTAACCTTTCATCATATATACCCCTATGGATAAACTTTACTGTATTGAAGTACAATATGTGATTGGGTATAAAACCTGTCCCGGAAAGCTGGGTCATGGAGTATATGAGCTTGTTGGTAGTCATATAAAACCAGGACATGGAGTTGAAACAGTTAATGACCCAGTTTCAGTCCTCCCTTTTGGTGCTGCCTGTAATTTTGTAGATTTCCTCTCAGTGCTCCTGTTTTCTCTCAATCCAAAGACGTAGTTTTTAGTTTGACAGATAATTATGCATTGTCCATCATCTGTATGAATAGTAGAACCTTGGGGCGGGGAGGAGATTGAGAAGATCTGGGAAGAATACATTGTACGTCTGTGATTATTATACTCTTTGGCTTGGCTTCGCGGACGAAGATTTATGGAGGGGGTAAAAAGTCCACGTCAGCTGCAGGCTCGTTTGTGGCTGACAAGTCCGATGCGGGACAGGCAGACACGATTGCAGCGGTTGCAGGGGAAAATTGGTTGGTTGGGGTTGGGTGTTGGGTTTTTCCTCCTTTGCCTTTTGTCAGTGAGGTGGGCTCTGCGGTCTTCTTCAAAGGAGGTTGCTGCCCGCCAAACTGTGAGGCGCCAAGATGCACGGTTTGAGGCGTTATCAGCCCACTGGCGGTGGTCAATGTGGCAGGCACCAAGAGATTTCTTTAGGCAATCCTTGTACCTTTTCTTTGGTGCACCTCTGTCACGGTGGCCAGTGGAGAGTTCGCCATATAACACGATCTTGGGAAGGCGATGGTCCTCCATTCTGGAGACGTGACCCATCCAGCGCAGCTGGATCTTCAGCAGCTTATTATAGACTTAATATAAAAGTATGCTTTAGGGTTGGCACAAACTCTGTGGGCTGAAGAGCCTGTTTCTTTGCAGTACAAGTTTGACTCCATAGCAAGTCATGGAAGCCCTGGTGTTTAATCAGGAATTGAGAACCCTTTTCTTGATGAAGGTGAAAATTAAAGACACCATGTAATCTGTTTGACCATGTCAAGCAAGCCAGATCAGTTATGCTGCCCTTTATGCAGCTGTTCAGTCAGTGAGTTCCTTGCAGGTAAAAATTCAGGTGATTATGAAAACCTAGCTCAACCAACTACCTAACCAGATCCCCCCCCCCCCCCCCCCCCTCCACCACTCTTCTCTGTCTTGTGGAATTGGTCCATACCTCAATAATTTCTCCTTTGGCTCCTCCCACTTCCTTCAAATTAAAGGTGTAGCTATGGGCACCTATATGGGCCCCAGCTATGCCTACCTTTTTGTTGGCTACGTGGAGCAGTCCATGTTCCACACCTAAACTGGAAACCGTCCCCCTCTTTTCCTTCGCTACATCAACCACTGCATTGGCCCCTGCTTCCTGCGCAGAAGCTGTGCTCATTGATTTCATTAAATTTGCCTCTAGCTTTCATCCTGCCCTCAAATTTACATGGTCCATTTTGAATATCTCTTTCCCCTTACTTTATCTCTCAGTCTCTATCTCTGAATACAGCTAAGCTACCAATATCTACTATTAGCTCACAATTGTTTGGGCAATTTTTCTTCCCACCCTATCACTTGCAAAAATGCCACCTCTTTCTCTCATTTCCTTAATTTAGAGGTGGTAAGTTTCACATTGGGAAGAGTATCAGGTTTGGAGGGTTCACAGAGAACTGAATCTGGACACAAGTGTTACAATCACAAGTAACTTCAATGAACACATAGGAGACAAACAAGGGAGAATGACAAATGGTACTCAATCACTCTTCTACTAAAAAGTGCTATAGACATTGATATCGGACCATGTTGGACTCCAATACCAGTGGCAATGTTTATTCTACATCCTCACACATTCTATAGACAGGAACTTTCATACCCACTCCCTGTATCAATGGGGGTGCAGTCTCTTCAACAACTAATCTATTGCAGTAGTATGGCTCATCTTAAGTTTAGTGCACACCTTACCTGTGATGCTTACAGTGATGTCCAAATAATGACCTGGCATGGAGCGATGTCCGGTGCATGGACTACGAGGCAGAGAGAAAGAATGTGTGATGCAGACAGTTTTGACCTGGGCTTCTAGCCAATGGTGATCCTAAGTAATTTAAATGAGCCAATGGCAAGGTGTGTACTAATGGGTGATCAGAGTCCAACTTTGATTGACTGGTGAGATGACTTCCGAATAAGTTTCAGACAGGGAGGACACATGACCACTCGCTATCCACAATATTCCAGACAAGCAGGGAGGCCATGTCTTCCTCCACAATCCACATATAACAGCAGACATATGTCCTGTTTTATTCATTATGCTTCCATGAAGTTGTCAAAAGGCACCTTATAAATTCAATATCTATCAAACTGATGAACTTAATGTTCCTTGGCTGAACATTTTACTCACTTTTTTGATAAGAAAGGGTAAAACCTGATAATTTGAGTCTCAGATTGTTTGTTTTTATTTGCTGTTAATGTTACTTTAGATCATGTATCGATGGGAACATCACTTTTGAGATGTATTTCCATGGCATTCCTATAAGACAACACTGCTGTAATATTGCAATAATTTCTTTAAGAAGATGATTGTTGTTTCTTGCAAGAGTGAAGAACAGATGTCTGACTTTTTTTGCACGTGCTTTCCTGTTCAAAGCAGGACTGCAGTTCCTTTGCACAACAAAGAAAGCCAAATAAATCAATCCTATTGTGTTTCACTCTCTTTAGAAACTAGGGAAAGTCTGAGGTTTAGATAGAGAGCCATCCTAAATCATTTCAGATAACAAGAGAAGACCATTATCTAGCCCAACATATGTGCCACATCCTCCTTCTCCGCGGAAATTAAGAGAAGATTCACATCGTATCCTCATACCAGATGAATAAAATCTTTTACTTCACACTCTGAGGTATTTCTGATGTTAAATGGTGAGAGACTTTATTGCAAACAGCCTTCACAACAAATAATTATATCAATTGCACTTGACATTGCAATATAAGTGCAGAAAAAAATTGGAAAAAAAAGTAAACTTCCATCCTGTTCAAGCCTAACTTTTAAGTTTTTTTTACACCATAGATTATGGATAATTTGAGACATGCTTGAATTACTTAGTGTTGCTGTGTAATGGAAGATTCTAACCGTGTCTTTTACTTTTGCAGCCTTTGCTTCTGCAAGGCTGAGAACCAGCTTGTTTTTTAGAATCAGCAGACATAAGCTAAATTCCACCGAGGGGCCAGAGAAGCTGTTATCTGACGAAAGGACATCTGTGTACCAAGAACATTTAATCTTCCTGCTTGTTTTGGTCACAGACTGTCAGAGGCCTAGCCTTGATGCAAAATAAACCATTGTATTCAAAGTGATAAGCTGAAAATTACGTTATTCGATAGAAGCCTAGCATGCTAGCTTGCTCACTTATCTTTCTTGCTGTGCTGGGAATAGGTGCTTGGGTAAGCAGTTTTTGGGTAATATAAGCCATGGTCCCGCTGCTGAAGTTGGAGACTTTCCGAGAGGTGGCAACATCTCTCAGCAAGAAGAAGAACTTCTAGAGTCCAGCCAACGTCCCGGTCGGGGGAGGTGGAGAAGCTACTACCAGCGCATTGGCAACCGACGACAAGTGTGCAGTCGTTGCCTCGCTTCGGCAGTTGGGACCAGTCCAGGCGTTGATAAGTATAGTTGGGAAGGGCTTGCATAATGTAGTTTGAAATCAGCTTTTGAATTTGTAATAAACATTTGTATAAACTGAACTGCTCTCGGAGTGTGTGTCTATTTTCTTTCAGTAGCTCAAACACTGTGACCAATCTAAAACGAACAAAGTGAGAGGTACAAGTTTACCCAAGACATGTTGTTAGAAGAGTGAAAAAATACTTTTGTCTTGATAAATAAATAGGGTGGCAGTGGGACAATAACCTTCGGCCTTTCAGTCATCACGAGGAGGAAAATGGAAAGGGAGAGATAAAGAGAGAGAAATAGAGAGAGAGAGAGAGTGGGGGGGAGGAGAGAAACAGAGAGGAAGAGGGAGAGGGGGAGATTACATGATCTGGGCTGGAGGGCTCTGTAATGATGTAGAAAATAAGGGTCATTGTGGCAGAGAAGTCCTTTACACCACAATTGGGTGGGAGATGACCATTGTGGTGGTCAGATCCAGGAGTTAGAGGTGTGGGCCTGAAAACAGCACCACAAGAAGTTTAGTGATCTCATATGAGGATGCTGGCTAATGAATCCATCTTCAAATTCCAAACAAGGCACAAATAATTCCATTGCCCTCTAATACACTAATGATCAGTACTGGAACTTAACCTTCACATGCTTACAGAGTTACCAGTTACCACTGCACATGATGCCAAATAATTGAAACCTACAAAGAAATGGCACAACACTGCCAGCACTCCATTCCCTCTTAGAGGACAAGATAGTGATAATATCAACCATCACGAAGGAGACTTATCTCGACATAATCAGGACTGTTTACTGAAACCATAGTCAGCAGCAGAGAATATAGGTGACATCAGGGTGAAAACTCAAATTTCTTTATTTCCATTCCACAATCACCTCTGATTGATATATTTGCAATTATATACCTCTCAAATAATCCTAGCAAATTTACCTCATAACAACCATGCTGTTTCTTCCTGTACATGACAGAAGACCAAATGCAAATCGACCTTCCAACTCATTAACTCGGACTTCAAAAGTCTTGAGCTCAGCAGGTGGACTCCATTTTCAGTTGTGAGTATCCAGACAAGATGGACAAGCTGCTGCTGACCCCAATCCCACTTAAGGTAAGTTCGCGTTCTAATGCAGAGACCTGTGTTGAGGATTTTGATGGATCAAATGGAGGCTGATGGGTGTGCATCACAAAATGTCCGATGCTTTGGGAGAATGGCCAGAAGGCCTGGTAACAGTAGCAAATAGCACATTGGAAACCAGCTTCGCCTTTCAATAGGAATTTGCATGAACTCACATATTCCTCCATGCAGGTGATAACCATTTACATGATTCAAGTCGTAGTCCATCCATACTGTAATGTCTAATAGTTGATGTCTATTAATGGCCTACTCCAGCTCCTATTGTCTAACATCCTCAAGAACAAATTCAATCAGGGACTAATTTAAGGACGCGTACTTTATTGATTTTCTTTGCTTTCCTCTATTACACAGTTTGTTTGCATTCATTATCTCTTTACCGTTCTTCTGATTGTTTACATGTTCACACCGTGTGCAGTTAATTTTGCACTACCAATTAGTGGTAATTCTGCCATGCCTGCTGGAAAAAGGAATCTCAGAGTTGTATGTGATATCATGTATGTACTCTGAAAATAAATGTGAACCAGTGACTCAAACTGATTAAGCAAAGATTGCTGTCATTATGGTGGTTTGGGGCATTGTGGTGGTACACCACTGGCCTACTGCAGGGGGCAACCTCCGTACCTGCAGGAGTATACAGCCGGCCTACTGCAGGGGGCAACCTCTGTGCCTGCAGGAGTGTAAGGGGACAGGACAACACCTGGCCGGCTGTCAATCAGTCGGCCTAAATGGATCAACCCCCACCCAGTCGGGTGTCAATCACCCTCTGGGATATAAGCCTGCACCAGCCTCCCAATGCCTCACCCAGAGTTGCTGCAGCTACAGCCAGCCTGGTTCTGTGGAAGTCTTTGTGGATTAAAGCCTGTTGTACGGTCTTTACCTTGTGTGTGTCTGATTCTGGCTAACAGCGCACCACAATTTAATCCACAAAATTTTCCCACGGCTGCCATGGAAAAACTCCTGAGTATAGGGAGCCTCGAAGTTGACCCACGCCACCCAGAAGCACAGACACACTTCGAGATCTGGCAGCACACAGTCGAGGCAAACATCAAGGTACACGCAGGTGGCATCCTGGACTCAGATCGGAAGAGGCTGGTCCTACTCCGGTCAAAGCTGGGTCCCCATGCCTTCCAGGCAACCAAAGGCTGCTCCATGTAAAAGAGCGCAATGGATACTCTCGAGAACTTGTACAAGCACCCCATGAATGCGGTATGTGCAAGGTACCTCCTCAACACCCAAGCCAAGCAACCCGGGGAGATGGCTAAGTCTTACCTGGGACACCTGCGAGAGTTGGCCCGACCGTGGCTGGCTGAACCCGGGGTAGGCACAGAGGAGGTCGAGAGGCCTTCTTCTGAGGGCTATGCTCGAGGGCCATTCGGCAGAAGCTGCTAGAAGATAATATCTACGCTCTGACCAAAATAGTTGAAGTGGTCAGAACCCTGGAAGCTGCAGCCCTGCACATCGAAGCCTTCGATTCCAGGTTCCCCCAGGCTCCCTCAAGGCCCTTTCACACTGCAGCTGCAGCCCCAGACTGAGCTGGGGAGGAAAATGTCGCTGCGGCAGTCACCCGGCACCCCTGTAAGTACTGTGGGTCCTGGTGTGGGTCAGACCGACGATCACCCCGAAACTGCCTGACTAGGAACCAGTACTGTTCCCGATGTGGCAAGAGAGGCCACTTTGCTAAAGTGTTCCTCTTGAAACCAGCCGGCAGCTCAGCAGCCCTCTATGACCTCCCCATTTCCCCTGCGGACCCTTCAACGTGCACGTGCTGGGTGGCGCCATTGTCCCCGCTACAACTTCCCCCTTCCCCAACTTAAGACGAGTGCAGCATCCAGCTCTGCCAGCGACAATTGCAGCATGTGCCCAGAGCACCCGAACCAGCCCCTGGCCTCACCAGCGCCGCTTGCCGAGAACTACAGTGACGTCACTTCTGGCTCACGGCGTGACATCACTTCCAACAGACATAATGACGTCATTGCCGCTGGTCACAACGACGCCACTTCCCCTGGCACAATGAATACGACTGGGGAAGGAGGCCAGTCATGTAACGGGACCCCACGTGCCACCGCCATCTTGGGTCAGGCAGCGGCCTACACGGAGGACCCCCAATGACGAAAAGAACAATGTGGTCAACTTAGGCGATGACCAGGCCACTCTATCGATACTCCCCATGCCTCCGGATGCCATAAATCATTGCGCACAACCGGAAAGCGACGGCTCCGACCTCAAGATGGTCCTGGCTCCCACCGCGCTGACCAGGGACATCCCTCATGACCTCGGGCGCTCTATGATGGACAAGCAAGTCAACGGGCAGGTAACAAAATACCTGTTCGACCGTGGCAGCACCGAGAGATTCATTCACCCGAGTGTGGCCCACTCCCTGAGATTAAAAGTCCACCCCAACACCTGCTCGATCGCCCTCGTTGCCAAGGATAAGACTGTTGGTACCCTCGGGTGCTGCTCAGCCGATATAACTGTGGGAGGGCAGACTTACACGGGGTTCAGGCTCCTGGTCATGCCCAAACTCTACGCCCCAGTCCTCCTGAGTCTAGATTTCCAGTGCTGCCTGCAGAGTTTCTCCCTTGTCTTCAGGAGGCCCCAACCTCCACTCACATTATACAGCACGCCAACCTACTTGCCCCAGCCAACCTGCGGACTCTCCACAATGCGCATCACCCCACCGGCGCTCTTCCCACATCTTACGCTAGGCAGCAAGCCGATCATCGCCAGAAGTAGGTGCTATTGCGCCGCAGACAGAAGTTTCATCAAGGCAGAAGTGTGGCGAGTCCTGGTGGAAGGTGTCATAGATCCCAGTAACAGCCCTTGGAGAGCCCGTCCTGGTGGTCAAAAGGGGAAGTAAGCCGAGGATGGTCGTGGATTACAGCCGGACCATTAACCAGTACACCCAATTGGATGCCTACCCTCTGCCTAGGATCGCCGACGTGGTCAACGAGATAGCCTACTACCTGGTTTTCTCCACGAATGACCTGAAGTCGATGTATCACCATATCCCCATCCACCTGAAGGACAAGCCCTACACTGCCTTCGAGGCAGATGGACGCCTGTACCAGTTCCGCTGAGTTCCCTTTGGGGTCACGAGCAGGGTCTCCGTCTTCCAGCGGGAGATGGATCGCATGGTAGAATGGCACAGGCTAAAGGCAACGTTCCCATATCTGGATAACGTCACTATCAGCGCCTGTGACCAGCAGGACCATGATGCTAACGTGGAAAAATTCCTCCAGATGGTCGGGGAGCTGAACTTCACTTAACCATATAACCATATAACCATATAACCACTTACAGCATAGAACAGGCCAGTTCGGCCCTACTAGTCCATGCCGTAGCAAATCCCCACCCTCCTAGTCCCACTGACAGCACCCGGTCCATACCCCTCTAGTCCCCTCCTATCCATGTAACGATCCAGTCTTTCCTTAAATGTAACCAATGATCCCGCCTCAACCACGTCTGCCGGAAGCTCATTCCACATCCCCACCACCCTCTGTGTAAAGAAATTTCCCCTCATGTTCCCCTTATAATTTTCCCCCTTCAATCTTAAACCATATCCTCTAGTTTGAATCTCCCCCTTTCTTAATTGAAAAAGCCTATCCACAATTACTCTGTCTGTCCCTTTTAAAATCTTAAACACCTCTATCAAGTCCCCTCTCAATCTTCTACGCTCCAGAGAAAAAAGCCCCAGTCTGCACAACCTTTCCCTATAACTCAGACCCTGAAATCCCACTTACAACAAGGAGAAGTGTGTGTTTAGCACCACCCCCCCTCACCATCCTGGGGTACATCGTGGCCCATGGGGTCGTCGGCCCTGATCCAGAAAGGATGCACCCATCAATGGAGCAACTTCTCCCCCCACGCTAAAGGCCCTCCGCAGATACCTTGGCCTGTTCTCTTATTACTCGCAGTGGGTCCCTCGCTTTTCGAACAAGATCCACCCATTGGCCCAAGCTACAACTTTTCCCCTCCCACCTGAGGCACAGGCAGCCTTCATCCACATCAGGCAGGACATTGCGGACACCACGATGCAGGCTGTGGATGAGGAATCCACCTTCCAGGTGGAGAATGATGCCTCTGAGGTAGCCCTTGCCGCTACCCTCAACCAAGAGGGGTGCCCCGTCACTTTCTCCTCTAGGACCCTCCACGGCTCCGAGCTAGGACATTCCGCCATTAAAAAGGATGCCCAGGTGATTGTGGAAGCAGCCCGCCACTGGCGCCACTACCTAGCCGGCAGGAGATTCACCCTCCTCATGGACCAGCGGGCCATGGCGTTCATACTTAACACTACCCACAAGAGCAAGATCAAGAACTACAGAATTCTGCACTGGAGAGTTGAGCTGGAAACCTACAGCTACGACATCCAGTACTGCCACTGTGAGTTTAACGACTCCCCCGATTACCTCTCTTGGACCTGCGCATCTATGCACGATGACAGGCTGCAGGCATTGCATGAGTCCCTTTGCTATCCGGGTGTCACCAGGTTGTACCACTTCATTAAGTCCCGGAACCTGCCGTATACCATCAAGGACGTCAGGGATATGACCGAGGCCTGCCGGGTCTGTGCAGAGTGTAAACCCCATTTCTTCCACCTGTCCCAGGCCCATGTCGTAAAGGCCACTCACCCCTTCAAGGATCTCGGCATGGACTTCAAAGGGACCCTGCCTTCCATGAACCTAAACGTTTACTTCCTCACGGTAGTGGACGAGTACTCACGCTTCCCTTTCGCTATATCTTGCCTGGACGCCTCCATGGCCACCATCATCAGGGGCCTGGGGCAGATCTTCACCATGTTTGGCTACACCGCTTTCATCCACAGCGACCACCGGTCTAGTTTCATGAGTGATGAGCTGTGCCAGTACCTAATGGCAAAGGGCAACGCGACTAGCCGCACGATGAGTTATAACCCTAGAGGCAATGGACAAGTGGAAAGCGAAAACGGGGTGGTCTAGAAGGCAGTTCTCCTGGCTCTCAAGTCGAAAGGGTGGGCCATTGAGTACTGGCAGGACGTCCTGCCCAAGGCGCTCCATGCCATTCGGTCGCTGCTGTGCACGGCTACCAACGAGACCCCCATGAACGTCTGTTCTCATTCGCCAGGAAATTGGCGACTGGAATGTCCCTCCCAGCATGGCTCACATCCCCGGGACCGGTGCTCCTGCATAAACATGTACGGACACACAAGGCCAAACCCCTGGCCGAGCAGGTCTTCCTCCCACACGCGAACTACAGCTATGCCTATGTTAGGTTCGGTGGTGGCAGGGACCTGGCACCAGCAGGTGCACCCACCATTCCACGGCATCCTTCAGCCCAAGATGATGCCAACCAGCCATACATCCCCGTCCCCAGGCAGCTATGGGGCACGCAGGACCTCCTTGACCACCATGGCCCTGTTTCAGCCCTAGGGGACGATCCTGCCCCCCACCCATCCAATATGACTTGACCCTGGCCCCCTTGGCTACCCCTCCACGTGGTACCACACCAGTCACACAGACCCCTGCCGCCAGCCCCCCCCACTTCCCCTCCGACCAATGACCAAGAGCTAGTCCTATGACGGTCACAGAGACCCCGGCGGCAGCCGGATCATCTCAATCTGTAAATATTATATTTTTTATAGTGGGTGCGATTCCTTGTTACTGCCCACCCCCACCCCCCCATCCCCGGGACAATTTTAAAGAAGGGGGTGAATGTGGTGGTACACCACCTGCCTACTGCAGGGGGCAACCTCTGTGCCTGCAGGAGTGTACCACCAGCCTACTGCAGGGGGCAACCTCTGTATCTGCAGGAGTGTAAGGGGATAGGACAACACCTGGCCAGCTGTCAATCAGTCGGCCTGAATGGATCAAGCCCCACCTGGTCAGGTGTTAATCACCCTCTAGAATATAAGCCTGCGCTGGCCTCAGAGTTGCTGCAGCTACAGCCAGCCTTGCTCTGGGGAAGTCTTTGTGGATTAAAGCCTGTTGTACAGTCTTTACCTTGTGTGTGTCTGATTCTGGCTAACAGCGCACCACAGGCATCACAAATGGTCTCAACAGATTTTCCCCAGCAGCTTTTAAGAATTCCTGAGGTGCCACATTAATTGAGTTTCTGATGGTATTTCTCTACAGAAGACTGCATTCATACTCTCACCCATGCTGTGTTGCTTATGCCACTGACATTGTCCTTTCACCAGTTAGCTCAGGTTCCTATCACGTGTACTAAGGTTGAACAGTCAAAAGCTGGATCCTGAGAGTCCTGGGCTAGTTGAAGCTGTCCTCCAAGGTCATCCACAACTTTTTCTTCTGCATATCAGCAGGCCTTCACCAACTCTGCTGCATCGCTAAGGTACAACTGCAGAATAGGAAAAGACACCAAATGACAGCTAACAGCATCCCACATTCCTATTCCTTTTCATCCAGAAAATCTTAGCAAATTTGTTCCCATTCTTATCAGATCTTCTTGCAAATACTTGCTAACCATGTTTTTGTCCTTTCCATACCACCACAGTCATTTCTGATTGTGGAAGTGGCAGTCTTCTTTGCCTTATATTCTTTGACATGCCTGCAACTGTCAACATAATCAGTCCATTCTCCTCTTTGCAAAAAAAAATTTAAAAAATAAAAACAAAAATAAGGATGTTGAGCTGCTGGGATGGGAAATGAATTGTCAACAGTTTGGGTGAAGAGCTTACAATGGGTGGAGTGGAGAGGAAAGATAGCCAGTCCTTAGGAAAAGCAAGATATCAATTTTAAAAGGAGAGGGGAAGGGTGAGACAGGAGTTAGTATTTAGAGGTGAACCAAGGCGAGGTGAATAATGATGGGCAGATAGAGCCAGTTGGGAGAGGGGCAAGATAGGTGTTAGGAGACCGAGGTAGGTAGGTGATGGATGGAAATAGAAATGGGAAAAAGAAAACGATGTGGAGGTGATAAAGCTGTGGTGCTGAAATCTTATCAGATGGGAATTTGATAAGGAGATCCTTAACATGAAAAATTAATGGCAGATTGAAGTAGGTGGGGGAGGCACCTGTGGGTAACAATTAGATGGAACTAAGGGGAGTAGGACAAAAATGGGTGATGGGATGCTGAAGGGGGAGGGGATTTGGAAAAGAGAATACAAATGGAAGAACCAGAGGTGGGTTGGAAGGAGTGAGAGGATGAACACAGAGGGTAAAGTCACCTGAAAATGGAGAATACCATATTCATGCCATTGGTCTATAGAATCTAGGTGGATGTATGTGGTGTTGTTCTTACGGTTTGCATTGGGCTTCACTCTATAGTGGAGAAGGCAATTGGGTGCTCATAATACCATCTGAAAATTGGCCACATTAGAAGCATTGAATGCAGTAGATGAGATTGGAGGAGGTGCATGAGAAAAAGCAATCCAGGAGTGTAAGAACACTCCTCCCTCATCATTCTCAAGAGAGTGATTACATTAGGGTCTGGATTGGGAAACTCCAGTACACAAGAATGCAGAAAGCTGCAAACCTAGCCAAGCGTATTCACTTCCCATTCATTGAAGGTATTCACAGAGCTCAATTTCTGGAGGGGGTGAGAATTCTTCTCTTTTGTCTCTCCCAACTGAGATAAACAGCACCCATCTGTTTCCATCCTGACTCACCCAGTTGTTGTCAGAATATCACCTGCAATCTCTTGTTTTGTGTGTTTTTTAAATTTAGACAGTAACACGTCCTTTCATCCCAAGAGCCCATATCGCCCAATTAAACACAATAGACTTACAACCCCCAGTATATTTTAAATGGTGGGAAGTTTTCTTCCTTTCTCTCTATTTTCTTTTAATTTACTTGATGCATGCAACTGCCTTGATAAAGCTTTAAAGCTTTTTGTTCTCTTTGCTACGCTTGTTGCATAGAGTGATTTGATAGTGTACCTGTAAACCACCCTGAAACATTGGCTCTATTAAAAGCACTTCTCACTGTAGCCAGATACTTAAGAATGATTGTGGTCTTCATTTGTGTAGAATTATGTAAAAAAAACATCCGATTTTTGGATGTAATTATGTCAGACAAGATGTGAGCACCATGTGCAATGAGCTCATTGTTATTAAAGCTCTGGAATAAATACCTTAATTTGATTCACTTGTCTTCTGACTGGAATGGTAAGTAGAATTTTCCTCCATGCCAACAGTTTGCATGCTCTACCAGATTACCATGGGAGTGATTAGCAGTTTTTTTTTTAACCTATGTAATTTGGATCCCGCTGTTAAATGAACAGAAAATAACAATCCATTTGCACTGCTGTTTAAATAAAGTTTATTTGAACAGCTGTTGTGAGGGAATAAAATTGATATTATTTGCTTGAGAATGGAAAGTGTCTGCTTAATATTAATCTGAGAGTAGCATAAGATGTTTATCCTTCTAAGAAGTGGTTTAGTAATCTTAGACAAATAATGTAATTTAAGTAGTGTTTAAGTAGTGTTTACATCTCCATCGGGCACACAAAACTCAAAACGGTCAACCAGTTTACCTATCTCGGCTGCACCATTTCATCAGATGCAAGGATCGACAATGAGATAGACAACAGACTCGCCAAGGCAAATAGCGCCTTTGGAAGACTACATAAAAGAGTCTGGAAAAACAACCAACTGAAAAACCTCACAAAGATAAGCGTATACAGAGCCGTTGTCATACCCACTCTCCTGTTCGGCTCCGAATCATGGGTCCTCTACCGGCACCACCTACGGCTCCTAGAACGCTTCCACCAGCGTTGTCTCCGCTCCATCCTCAACATCCATTGGAGCGCTTACACCCCTAACGTCGAAGTACTCGAGATGGCAGATGTCGACAGCATCGAGTCCACGCTGCTGAAGATCCAGCTGCGCTGGATGGGTCACGTCTCCAGAATGGAGGACCATCGCCTTCCCAAGATCGTGTTATATGGCGAGCTCTCCACTGGCCACCGTGACAGAGGTGCACCAAAGAAAAGGTACAAGGACTGCCTAAAGAAATCTCTTGGTGCCTGCCACATTGACCACCGCCAGTGGGCTGATATCGCCTCAAACCGTGCATCTTGGCGCCTCACAGTTTGGCGGGCAGCAACCTCCTTTGAAGAAGACCGCAGAACCTACCTCACTGACAAAAGGCAAAGGAGGAAAAACCCAACACCCAACCCCAACCAACCAATTTTCCCCTGCAACCGCTGCAATCGTGTCTGCCTGTCCCGCATCGGACTGGTCAGCCACAAACGAGCCTGCAGCTGACGTGGACTTTTTACCCCCTCCATAAATCTTCGTCCGCGAAGCCAAGCCAAAGAAAAGATGATTGACAAGAAGGCTAGTTGTTTGGTAAAATCTCATAGATTTTCCAAACTGCTTTTGAATGAGGCCAATAAGTAACTTGTGGTGGTATTGCTGATTGACTGAAAAGTTGCCAATGAGCATTTCATGAATTAGACTGGAACCAATAAAATGTAATTGGTATGTTGGAATTTATATATCTCTATAATCTATTTTGGATTATGAACTGCAATTGCTAATTAAGAAAAATGTAAAAGCTTTTCCATCTTATGTACATTGTTGCTTGTACCAAGTCCAAATGCTTGTGAGTTTATAGACTTTTCTGGAAATGTAAGTGCCAACATTTTTCTGTGGGGGAACCAAATAAAAGGACTTTAAAATGAAGTAGGTCATAGATTCATAAATCATAGAGAATTGCAGCACTGTGGCAACTAGATCCACATTGACCATTATGTACCCATTATTTTTGCAAAAATCTCATTTTATTTTCCCAAATCCCCATTAAATTTTGCCACTTCTCAGTCAATTTACAATGGCCAGTTAGTCTCCAAAACCTGCAAATTTGCCTATCCCCACAATCATTTTCATTGGCTTTCCACTCAGCTCTGGATCACCTGGACAACAGCAATACCTTCCTCAGGCCGCTTTTCATCCATTACAGCTCAGTTTTCAACATCTTCAACCACTCAGTACAAAACCTAGGCCTATGTAGCTTCCTCTGTAAATGGACTGTTGACTTCTTCATTTGAAGACCACAATCAGTGTGGATCAGTAATAATATCTCCTGTTACTAACAATCAACACAAGTGCACCACAAGGATACGTGGTTAGTTGACTGCTTTACTCTCTACATCCATGACTGTGTGGCCAGGCACAATTCAAATGCCATCAACAAATTTCCTGATGACACCACGGTTGTCCGCAAAATCACATATGTAGCATACAAGAGTGAGGTGAATCTGCTAGTTGAGTGATGACACAACAACCTTGCACTCAACATCAATAACACAAAGGAGATCATTGTAGATCAGATACGGGAAGCCAGGAAAACACAAATCAAGGGATTCAGCAGTGGAGAGAGTAGGAAACCAGGTTCCTAGATGTTCAGATCTCTGAAGACTTATTCTGGGACCATCATGTCAATGTAATTATGAAGATGGAACTCCATTGGCTATATTTTGTAAGGAGTCTGAGGAGATTCGGAATGTCACCAAGGAATCTTGTAATCTTTACAAAGCACAAGAAAACTTTTGCACTCTTTACTTTTTCGATTCTTGTTTTTACAAAATTGTAATTTACAGTAATTTTGCATCTTGTTCTGCACAATACTGCTGCCAAAAAAACAACAAATTTTGTGAAAGAAATAAAACACGGGAGTCAGCTGTTTTTGAAGTAAAATCACAATGTGAAGAAACTCAGCTGGTTAAACCATGGACTTTATGTAGCAAAGATAAACATACATAACTAACGTTTCAGGCTTAAGCCCTTCATCAAGGTGGAAAACTTGTCTCCTGAGATGGAAACACAGAGATCGAGAAAGGGGAAAGTGATGTGAGAGATGGACCAGATGAGCTTGAGACTGGGGTTCAGGTTGGCCACGAAGTGAATGAAATTGACAAGATTATCGTGGGTGCATGAAGCTATCCACTGACATATATTACAAACCCACCAACTCCCACAACTACCTCGACTACCCTTGACGCAGCCCCAATGCAATCGTCAATATAGCAAAAGAGGAAATGAGGGGTATTGCCTGTGTCAGCTTGCAGCATGGATTCCTCCACAAAGAGGCAGGCATAGCTAGGACCCATGACTACTCCTTGATTTGAAGAAAGTGGGATGAATCAAAGGAGAAGTTATTAAGAGTGAGAACAAGTTCTTCCAAGTGGAGGAGGGTGGTGGTGGAGGTGACTGGTTAGGACTCTTGTCAAGAAAGAAACAAAGGGATTTGAGACTGTATTGGAGGATTTAAACCATGCTCTTTACTTCAGCTTTAAACCATGTTTTTTTGCTTCTGCAAGGCTGAGAACCTGCTTGTTTTTTAAGAATCAGCAGGCATAAGCTAAATTCCACCATGGGGCCAAGAGACGCAGTTATCTGACAAAAGGACATCTGTGTATCAAGAATATTTAATCTTCCTGCTTGTTTTGGTCACAGACTGTCAGAAGTCTAGCCTTGATGCAAAATAAACCATTGTATTTAAAGTGATAAGCTGAAAATTATGTTATTCGATAGAGGCCTAGGCATACTAGCTTGCTTGCTTATCTTCCTTTGTGTGCTGGAAATAGGTGCTTAGGTAATCAGTTTTTGGGTAATATAAGCCATGGTCCCGCTGCTGAAGTTTGAGACTCTCTGAGAGGTGGCAACATCTCTCAGCAAGAAGAAGAACTTCCAGAGTCCTGGTCAGGGGAGGTGGAAAAGCTGCTACCAGCGCCCCGACAACCTACTACAAGTGTGTGGTTGTTGCCTCGCCTCGGCAGTTGGGACCAGTCCAGGCGTTGATAAGTATAATTGGGAAGGGCTTGCATATTGTAGTTTGATATCAGCTTTAGAATTTATAATAAAGATTTGTATAAACTGAAGTGCTCTAGGCGTGTGTGTCTCTTTTCTTTTGGTAGCTCAAACACTGTGACCAATCTAAAAAAACAAAGTGAGAGGTACAAGTTTACCCAGGACAGAGACCTTCTGTATGGGGGATGGAGGTGTAAAGGGATTGGACATCCATAGTGAAAATGAGGCAGTCCAGTTCAGGAAATTTGAAGTCATTAAAGAGATCGAGGGCATGTGAGGTATCACGGATGTAGGTAGGGAGGGATTGAACCAGGAAGAAAAGATAGAGCTCAAGGTAAGGCGACACGAATTCAGTAGGACAAAACTAAGAGGAAACAATGGGTCTACCTCATTGAGTCAATTTTGTGTCACTTGTTACAAACAGTAAACCTGATTCTGACACTTTGGGAAGTGAAAGGAAACCAGGACAGCTGGAGGAAATCCATACTTTCACAGCAGAAATCGAAACAGAAAGCACCAGAGTTCAGGATCAAACCCAAGTCACTGGATCTCCAAGGCAGCAGCAAGATCCCCAGGTGCTGTTGCATGGTTCAGAAAGGTGTGAACTGAGTGAATATTTTATTTTGTGGGGAAATCAATCGTTAGAGATCATTATAAGCTAGCCATCAAGAACTCCATCAATGGAATTTTAAATCATGTAGTACTCCATAGCACAGGAAGTAATTTGGAAATAGCTCCATTTAAAGGGTGGATGGTCACCAAATGAGGGAAAAAGGAATAAATGGTTATGCTGAGAGAGTTAGATGTATAATCTCGAGTGCAGAATAACTGCTGACAAGAACTAATCAAATAAATTGTGTTTCCATGCCACACAGGCAACGTAGAAATTTAGTTTCTCATTCCAATTGTGTACTGAAAAAGTATGGCCCTGTTCAAGAGCCATCCTTTAGATTAGTGGTATTCAAACTGCCCCAGTGGTAAACCACTGTTTGTATATTTAACTCTCTGGGCACACCCATTGGCCACTGTCCCTGTGGCCCCTTCCATAGACTCCTGAATAAAGGTGAGTGTTCTACAGCCCTCTCCACAGTTCAGGACAGTCGACCAGCAATGGATATGCCTCGATTATATTGTGAATATGGCCCTATCAGTTCTACATAGGTGGCAGTCTTTTGGAGTTATTGACGGTGCATCAATTTTATTCACAATAAATTTTGACAATGGAGCAGATCGTGAAGCTGGAGAAGTTGGAAATTGGCCCTCAATCACCTGAACCCTCCACCAACTTCGAACTCTGGCTGCATTGCTTCAAAGCATTCATCATTTTCCATCGTTCGATCAGAGAATGACAAGCTGCAGGTGCTACACTCCCAAGCTAGGTCCCCAGTATACTCAATGATCAGGGATGCCACACCATACCTGGAGATGATGGACATTCTGAAGGGCCAGTACCTGAAGAAGGTAAAAAAGGTCTACGCGAGACATCTCTTGGCCACCTGAAATCAGCAACCCAGGGAAATCGAGTACTGAATACCTCCGGGCCCTAAAAGTTTTACATAACTTCCAGTCTTTAAGAGTTATTGATGATTCATCAGCCCCCCCTAAACTCATATGCCTCCTTAAGCAATCCATATGCCATGTGTGAATAGTAAGGGATTACTTAAGGTGGCATGAGTAGAAAGAAGATGTTTGAAAACTAATCATACCTAATTTTAATCATATCTAATTGATTCATTATGTGCACATTTTCTTAACTCCAAAGAAATGGGCCAATGACAATTTTTCTCAAGAAAAAATATTTCAGTAATAGTTGGGTTTTCATCCTGTGAATGCAAAGTTGGAGTAAAGGAGACAGAGCAAAAAGGGAAGAGAGAGTAAAATGGAAACCAGATGGAATATGATGTGTGGTTCCTCCAACTTGCCGTTGAACTCAGTCTGGCAGTGCATAAGACAATCGGCATACATTTCCAGCAATGGAGTTCCCCATTATTATGGCAGACAGAGCTGAGGTGTTCAACGAAGCAATCTCTCAGTCTGCATCCTTTCTCTCCAATGTAGAGGAGACCAGAATGTGAGCACTAGATGCAGTAGATGACCCTTGCAGATACAAAAGGGAAGTTGTACAGAATAACTGTTTAGGGGCCCAAGTGGTGGTGAATGAGGGTGTGGGAAAATGCAGCACCTCCTGCAGTCACAGGGGAAGGGAGGAATGGACAAGAGAGTCTTTTGGGGAGTGATATCTGTGGAAGGTGGAGAGGGCAAGATGAATGAGTGACTTCCCGTCTACTACCATTAACTCAGCCCTCACCTGCATATCCACCATTATCCACACCAGCCCCAGCACTCTTTGCACCAACATGCAACAAGGACAAGATTCACTTTGTTCTCAGCTACCACCCCACCAGCCTCAACATCAAACATATCATCCTCCGCCATTTCTGCCACCTATTACATAATTCCATCACCATACACATCTTTCCTTCTCCTCCTTTTTTGGCCTCTATGACTCCCTCGTCCACTCCTCTCTTTCCACTATTTACCCCCTTGGCACCTACTCCTGCAACACTTCACAAATGAATTTTCAGGGGTCAACTACTCCATCTGGTGCTCATGTTGTCTCCTCTACATCAGAGAGACTGGACACAGACTGGGAGATCGCTTCGCTGAGCACCTCGACTCTGTCTACCTCAGTAGCAGGGATCTCCCAGTGACCACTCATTTCAGTTTCCTGCCCCATTCCCTCGCTGACCTATCTGTCCATGGTCTCATGCAGTGACGGACTGAGACCACCCAAATATTGGAGGAACATCGCTTCATATTCTGACTAGACACCCTCAAACTGATGCCGTAAACATCAACCTCTCTGTTTTCCATTAGTATTCCCTTTTCCCCATCTCCTTTACTCCAGCTTGCATTCATAAAGCCAACACCTCCTTCCTCCACCAATTAATTCTCACTTTACCTGTCTTCTATCTTCTGTTGGTCTGTACTTCTCCTACTGACCTTTCTTTTAATTCAGCCACCTGCCTGTATTTTGCTCATGCCTTGAAGAAGGGCTCAGCCCTGTAACATCAGTTATATATCTTTATTTCTTTTGATGCTGCCAGACCTGCTGAGTTTGTCCAGCATTTCTGTGTTTTTACTCCAATCACAGTGTCTGCAGACTTTCATGTTTCACTCCAGTGTGTATTAATAGTTTATTCAAGCATACATATTAAAATCACAGAGTGGAGTTAGCTATCATTTATGTTCCAAGGCATTAATGATATTGTGCAGGACCCATTGTGTAATAGTCATCCTTGTTGTTCCATTAACCAAGGTAATGTGTCTTTCACTGGGTACCAAAGCAGCTATTTGAATCAGGTAACAATAGATATAAAACACAATTCCTCTGAAGTCAATACTTAATGTCAGTTGGATTATAAGCAATGAAACAAGTGAACATTTTAATGGGAGTTGAATGCAAGCAGACAGACAAGAGCAGGAGGAGAGGGCCTGTTACTTAATACCCGAAAAGTCAATGGCTCTCTGCCCCACCATTCAGCACTGGGAACTCTCACTCCATGGGCCAGCATGTTAAGCAGAGACATTCTGACCTTTTGGGGAGACAGTGCTCATTATCGCTTGCAGTAAATGTACTTTATATCTGGCTCTGGATGTCTTATTGGTCTTGACAGATAATTCCAGTGCAACCCTGTCCATTGGAATGGAATATCAGATTGGAATCAAGAAGGTACATTTGGGGATACTAAAGCAAAAAAAAACCAATACATCTGCTGGCAGATCTCAGCAGGCTGAGTAGCATCAGTGGGAGTAAAAAGTGGTCAGACCTCCCAGCCCAAAATGCTGACCATTTGTTTTCTCCCACTGATGTTGCTCAGACTGCTGAGTCCCTCCAATAGTTTGCTATTTGTCTCAGATTACAGCATCTGTAGTCTAATGTCTATCCCAAGTGTGGGATAGTGTTTTTTCATATTTATTTTAAGTAATATTTATCTAATTAATTTGTCAGGTAAGCATTGTTTATTTATTTTTTTGTTAAATTGCCTCCGATAATCAGACATATGAAAACATTCCAAAAGGTCTTTAGCAGAACAACCTGTCAAAAGGTTATCAAGGAAGTCTCATGAGAGGCCTGACGCTACTTTGTGGGAAGTGCATGGCTGCAAGGTCTCCTGCTCATTAAAATCCTTGGATCTGCAAAACATTGATGTTGTAATAGGGATGAAGTGTCTAATTAATTATGAGGCACGAGTTTGTGCAAGTGCAATCTGATCTGTTAGGTTATTGCTGAATGACGCTGGAACATTTCCTTTAAGTAAATTGTCTTCAAGACTGTGCATAGTTCAGAGCATGCCCAATAACTTGCAGGGTGGGGGGTGGCGGAAAGGAAGGAGCCATTGTTTCATATCATGCTCTGCAAAGGATCTGTGTGATTAATTGCAGATAGCAAACTTGAACAGTCTCAGTTTACAGCAGCTTGGTTTTCATGAGGCTGATGTTTCAAAAATCATAGCCCTCCCTTTCGTGTGGGTCTGAGTAATCTGGTGCTGCATACTGACGATTGTGCTTGGAGTCTTCAGAATCAGTCTGGTTTCATTATGCTTTGGAATTTAACTCCTCTGAACCATAACTGATTAAATTGTGCTCCTTTAGGCTTTATTTTTAATTTTATGCAAATCCTGACATTACAATAATGATTTATGTTACAGGAAAATATATTTAAACTTGGTTTTATTAAAAGTTGGGCCATTTATTGATAGTTAAAATTGCTGGCAACAAATTAGCTTAAGCCTCCAAAATGAAAGATTTTATTTTAACAACCAAACATTGAATAAGTGATCATTGGTTTTTAGAGGGAAAAAATCATGTGGAACTTGCAGCAAATTAATATGTTGGGATTGAACAATAATTGGTCTTCATGATAGTAAATATTGATTAGTATTTTACTTCATTGATAAAAAAAATCATAGCAGTGTATTTTTTTTTGTACAGCCCACACAAAAGGCAAATGTTTGTGGAGCTAATGAGAGTAATGGGGTGCAATGGTCAGAGTGGATGTGGTTGGCCAAAGGATCTCTTCCTGTGCTCTGTGATACTATGAGTCAAATGAACAATTAACGTTTTTTTTGTGTGATTAATTGAACCCAACTCGATTTAATTTTTTTTTCCAGCCCACTTCAGTACCCATTTGTGAGTGTTCTAGTTATTTAAGCCCATCCTGCAAATCTTCGTGGAAGGTGATTCAAATGTGACAAAAATATAAACAATTTCCATTTTTATAGCACCTTTTATCAAGTAAAACAAAATAATTCATAAAAAAGAGAAAATTGTGATACATATTTTCCCCAAAACTTTGTCAAATGAGTTGTGCCTTGTGAATCGTATGCTAAGAGAAGTGAGAGGGCAGTGACCAAGAGAGAACTTGGAGTAATTATTACATTTTAGGGAGGAGAACTTGAAGCATACACAAGCTTAGGAGAAGGGAATATAATAGGAGATGGCTGATCTGGTCTTTGTCTCAGATCCACTTCCCTGTACTATGCTTGATGCTTTGGTTCATTTATGGTCTAAAAATCTATCATAGCCTAAAGAATATTTAATGATTCATGTTCCACAATCCACTACATGAATGAATTCTACTTAAACAAAAATGGATGCTTTAAAACTGAGAAACAAGCATTAGTCCAGAGAGAAAAAAAGAGTAGATCATAAGATAACTAAACACTGCATTATATTTTATGGACAGAAACTCTCAGCCTCAACTCCACAATCCTGACTGCTTCCCAGAATCTTTTTTTAGCTACAAAGTCTCAACAGCAGTCTGGAGGGAAAATTCCAAAGATTCACAACACTTTGAGAACACATTTATTCTCTTCTTGATCCTTTATTTTATCAAATTATGCAATCAGCTTTAGCTTCTTCATTGACGGGAAATATCTTCTTAGCATCTCCCCTGCTAAGCCCACTTTAAACCTTCTGATTAATGAGACATTACTGGTAAAGTTCATCGAGTTATGGAGAATGGATAAATGTGACTCAATAACCTGATTTTCTTTTAATGAGCAAAGAGTAATGAGGAGACTTGTGGTCCATATGTAATAGTTTAATGGAGAGATCATCAGGAATGGAGTCAGTACATATTATGGATATTATGTTATACCAGTAGCATGACTGGGTTTCATAGGACACCATAAAAGTGAATTGTTTTGTTCAGAGAGAGAGAACAAGGAGTGCAATGGTGTTGATATTTGGTGATCAATTATCAAAGCAATTACTTTGATCCTCCCAATATTGATTTGAAGCAAATTGGAATTTGAACATGCTTCGGGGGTCTGAGGGTGACGGTAGGAAGCAGAGTCAGGTAAAATTTAAAAGTACAAGGACAAAAAAACAGGGAGTAAGACATGGAGAATCTCAGGCTTGTTCCATTCAATAAATTAGTGTCAGATTAACTAATTTCCCATACCCTTTCATTTCAGTCATATGCAAAGATCTATAGAAACATAGTAGCATAGAAGATAGGAGCAGGAGTAGGTCATTCGACCATTCGAGCCTGCTCCGCCATTCAACGAGATCATGGGTGATCTTAAAGTTCAGTACCCCGTCCCCGCCTTCTCTCCGTAACCTTTAATACCCTTATACTGAAGAAATATATCTAATTCCCTCTTAAATATATTTAATGAACCTGCCTCTACTGCCCTCTGTGGCAATGAATTCCACAGATTCACCACCCTCTGGGTAAAGAAATTCCTTCTCATCTCAGTCCTAAATGGTTTGCCTATTATCCTCAAACCATGGCCCCGGGTTCTGGATTTTCCATTCCTTGGAAACATCCCATCTGCATCCAGTCCTGCCAGAATTTTATATGTATCTATGAGATCCCCTCTCAATCTTCTAAAATCCAGCGAGTACAATCCCAATTTGCGCAATCTTTCCTCATAAGTCATTCCTGCCATTCCAGGTATCAGCCTGGTGAATCGCCTCTGCACTCCCTCCATTGCAAAAACATCCTTCCTTAGATAAGGTGACCAAAACTGCACACAATACTCCAGGTGTGGTCTCACCAAGGCCCTGTACAGCTGCAGTAAGGTATCCTTGTTCCTATACTCAAACCCTCTTGATATGAAGGCCAACATACCATTTGCCTTTTTAACCGCCTGCTGTACCTGCATGCTCACCTTCAGAGACTGGTGTACAAGTACCCCTAGGTCTCTCTGCACTTCCCCATCTCTTAATCTATTGCCATTCAAATAGTAATCTGCCCTCCGGTTTGTATTACCAAAGTGGATAACCTCACATTTATCCACATTGTAGTGCATTTGCCATGTATCTGCCCAGTCCCTCAATTTATCCAAATCACACTGGAGCTTCCTGACCCCCTCTTCAGTGCACACAACCCCTCCTAGCTTAGTGTCATCTGCAAATTTGGAGATATTATATCCAATCCCCTCATCCAGATCATTAATGTAAATTGTGAACAGCTGGGGTCCCAGTACAGATCCCTGTGGCACCCCACTGGTCACCGCCTGCCACTCAGAAAATGAGCCATTTATCCCAACTCTCTGTCTTCTACCTGCCAGCCAGTTCTCAATCCACATCAATACTTTGCCCCCAATCCCATGAGCCTTGATTTTGGAAGCCAGTCGTTTATGCGGGACCTTATCGAAGGCCTTTTGGAAGTCCAGGTACACCACATCCACTGGCTCTCCCCCATCTATTTTACCTGTCACCATCTCAAAGAATTCCAATAGACTTGTCAAGCATGATTTACCTTTTGTAAATCCATGTTGACTCCGTCCGATCCCTTCTCTGCTAGTCATATGCTTCGCTATTACATCCTTAATAATGGATTCCATCATTTTGCCTAGTACTGATGTAAGGCTCACCGGCCTATAATTCCCCATTTTTTCTCTACTCCCCTTTCTAAATAGTGGGGTAACATTAGCTACCCTCCAATCCATGGGTACTGATCCTGAGTCTATCGAGTCTATCGAGTCTATCTATTTAAGCCTTAATTATACTCAGCAATTAAGTGTCAAAGTTCCAAATAGTAAAAGAAAAAATAGGGGAAAAAAACCCTGCTTTAATGACTATCAACTAGTAGCACTTAAATCAACAATTACGTGTTTTGAAAGGCTGGTGTGTGCGGTGGTACACCACTGGCCTACTGCAGGGGGAAACACCTGTACCTGCAGGAGGGTAAGGGGACAGGACAACATCTTGTCGGCTGTCAATCAGTCGGCCTGAAGGGATCAAGTCCCACCCGGTCGAGTGTCAATCACCCTCCGGGATATAAGCCTGCGTCGGCCTCCCAAGGCCTCACTCACAGTTGCTGCAGCTACAGCCAGCCTGGCTCTGTGGAAGTCTTTGTGGATTAAAGACTGTGGTACAGTTTTTACCTTGTGTGTGCCTGATTCTGGCTAACAGCGCACCACAGTGTGTAGGCATATTTCAGATTTATTCTCAGTGTACATATATGACATCACATGTAACCCTGAGATTCTTTTTCTGTGAGTGAGGCAAAATTAACACTTATTGGTAGTGCAACAAAATGTGCACAGTGTATACAAGCAAACAAATAAAGAACTAGAAATAGATAACGGATATAAACAAACCGATTGTGCAAAAGAAAGATTTTTTTTTTAAATAAATAAAGTGCATAAGGGTCCTTAAATGAGTCTTTGAGTTTGTCATTGAGGAGTCTGATGTTGGAAGGGTAGCAGCTGTTCCTGTGCCTGGTGGTGTGAGTCTTGTTGCTTCTACACCTCTTTCCTGAAGGAGTAGCGAGAACAGTGCCTGTGCTAGGTGGTATGGAGCCTTGATGATTGCTGCTGTTCTCTGATAGCAGTGTTCCCTGTAGATTTTCTCAGTAGAGGGGAGGGTTTTGCCTGTGATATCCTGAGCTGTGTCCAATACCTTTTGGAGAGCTTTACACTTAGACGTATTCGTGTCGAGGTACTCGAGATGGCAGAGGTCGACAGCATCGAGTCCACGCTGCTGAAGATCCAGCTGCGCTGGATGGGTCACGTCTCCAGAATGGAGGACCATCGCCTTCCCAAGATCGTATTATATGGCGAGCTCTCCACTGGCCACCGTGACAGAGGTGCACCAAAGAAAAGGTACAAGGACTGCCTAAAGAAATCTCTTGGTGCCTGCCCCATTGACCACCGCCAGTGGGCTGATAACGCCTCAAACCGTGCATCTTGGCGCCTCACAGTTTGGCGGGCAGCAGCCTCCTTTGAAGAAGACCCCAGAGCCCACCTCACTGACAAAAGGCAAAGGAGGAAAAACCCAACACCCAACCCCAACCAACCAATTTTCCACTGCAACCGTGTCTGCCTGTCCCGCATCGGACTGGTCAGCCACAAACGAGTCTGCAGCTGACGTGGACTTTTTACCCCCTCCATAAATCTTGGTCCGCGAAGCCAAGCCAAAGACAGACAAGAAAGAAAGATTCGTGTCCCCATACCAGACCATAATGCAGTTGGTCAGCACACTTTCCACCACACATTGGTAGACATTTTCCAGGGTTTCTGATGTCAGACTAAACCTCTGAAATCTCCTGAGGAAGTAGAGATACTGGCACGCTTTCTTCATTATACCATTGGTGTGTTGGGTCCAGGAAAGGTCCTCCAAGATAGTGACTCGCAAGAACTTAAACTTGCTCACCCTCTCCACCTCTGATCCACCAATGATCACTTCATTGTACACATCTGGTTATCCCTTCCTGAAGTCAACAATCAGCTCTTTAGTTTTGGTGACATTGAGTACAATGTTGTTATTGGTGCACCATTCAGCCAAGTTTTCAATCTCCCTCCTGTATGCTGACTCATCACCTTCCTTTGTACAACCCACTACCATGGTAGCATTGACAAATTGTAGATGGTGTTATTGTCATATTGAGCTACACTGTCATAAGTGTAAATTAAAGTGAGTAGAGAAGGGCGCTAAGAACAAAGCCCTGAGGTGCTCTGATGTTGATAGAGGTTGTGGAAGAGATGCTCTTACCAATACTGACTAATTATAGTCTCGAGGTGTGGAAATCCATGACCCAATTACACAGAAGGCTGTTAATTCCCAGGTTTTGGACTTTGTTGATCAGTTTTAAGAGGATGAGGGAGTTAAATGCTGAACTGATATCAAGCTGCCATCAGAGAGCAGCAGGCATCATCAAGGATCCATACATCCATATCAGCTCCTGTCTGAGTGCTGACATTGATATGTTTCAGTTCACCTATCGTAACAACAGGTCTATGGCAGGTGCCACCTCACTGGTTCTTCACAAAGCCACAGAGCTGGTACTCCACTGTTACCCCTACAACTTTGTGGCTTGGTATGACAATAACAACTGTTACAAGCACAGAGGAACCCCAAAACCCAGCAGCAATAGATATTCAGTAAGACAAATGGTTACTTAAAAGTTGTTTTTAATTATTTTTAAACATGAAAACAGAATCATACTTTAACTTATAACTATTAACTTAACTAACCTAACTTAACCCCCTTCTAATTCTAAGCACATGTGCATGTAATGTGTGTGTAAGTTATTTGATTCATAGTCCAATCTCACTTCTCATTCCTTCAAGTTTACTGGTTTCAGGCAATTCTTATAATGTGCACAGAATTTAACATTTATGAAGTTCACCAGGCTTTGTGTTTGAAAGGTAAATGGTTCCTAATCAGGAAGGTTCTTTACGGTTTTCAGAGAGATTTGTTGTTCCTGGATATAAACTGATCCCTTTTAATCAGTGATGTCAGTGTCTTGTCGAAAAGAAAACTTGCCCCTTCAGGGTTTTCCAGATACTAACCTCTATCTTTCAGGTCACCACAGAGTTCCTTTTTGTTTCTCTTATTTCAAGTGAAACATTAGGCAACCAGTCCTCTTGTATGGACCACAAGGGCTTTGTCCAGGCTGAACTAAGCACTCACAACCCATCTTCAAAATGGGGTTTTCCACAAGCTTGCCAGCTTGTCCTGTTCCAGTCCCTTCTTAGAACAGCAAACTGCAACCAGACAGATTGCTGGCACCATAATCAGTCTCTGCCTGGGCATCTGTTTCTTTAAAAACAATAGTCCATTTACTCCACAACATCAGTCCAAATTATCACCTACTTGTGAAGTCTCCATAGGCATTCTTCAAAGTTTCTGTAAAGTCACTGTGGACATGAAGTCTCTCTTTCAGCAAAGCTCTTGCATTTTAAATGAGATGCCTTTTGTTAAATGATTATGTCTGCTTGTGAAGTGACCTACACTAAACCACCACAAACTCTTTTAAAAACATATTTATATGTAATATAAAATATATACCCACAACATAACTAATATTATTTTTCATTGAGAAAATTCAATATAGAATATTACAGCACAATACAGGCCCTATGGCCCATTATGCTGTGCTAACTTGTACAAACTACACCATAACAATCCAATTTCTCCCTACCTCACACCCATAACCCTCTATTTTTCATACATCCATGTGCCAATCTAACAGCTTTTTAAATATACTGATTGTACCAGCTACCACCGCCACCTCCAGCAATGCAATCCAGGCATGCCGCACTCCCCATATAAAATATATAACTCTGATATTTCCATTAAACTATCACCCACTTACCTTAAACAGATGACCTCTGGTATCTGCTTTTGTCAGCTGGAGAGAAAAAAAGTATTTGCACTCCACCCTATCTATTCCCCCTCAATCAATTAACAGATGAGTAAAAAAATTAAAAGGAGCTAACTATTTATCCTTGGAGAGCAACAACGGCAGGAGCAAGATTATATGTCAACATGGAAAATTTTCTGGCTTTGACAGATACAAAAGAATTGGAAGACTGTGGAAGATATTCAGCTGAACAACCTTTGAGAGAACAGAATAACAGTGTAGCAAGTAGATCCACTGTGTCACAATGAAAGATATTCAGGTTCATTCCTGACCATGGTCCTCTTTCTTAAATATATTTATACTTATATTAAGGAAAACAAGGAACTCTACAGATGCTGTGGTCTTATAGCATAGTACACAATAGTGCTGAAGAAACTCAGCAGGTTGAGCAGCATCAACAGAAAGTAGAAGGCAGTCAACCACCTCTTACCTTCTAATCTGTACTTCTTCCTTTCTCTTCCCACCCCCTTTCCTGACCTTTTAATTCAGGCATCTGCCCAATTTTTGACATTCCTGATGAAAGGCTCAGGCCAAAAAAGGTAGTAAAAAGATTGTCTTTTACTTCCCATGGATGCTGTGTGAACTGCTGAGTTAATTCTTTGTTTTATACTTGTTGTTAGTGTGTTTTATAGAAAGCTGACGAAAGTAAGACTATCATTGCATCAGTACATTGCACTTGTGAAATGACAATGAACTCCATTCATTTGTCCATTCATCATTTCTTAGGGGTGTTGAAGATGAATGGTGTGTCCACTATCTAACACTAAGCTAAACTAGACCAAAGAATATGATAAAGAATAATTTATCATAATTACAGGGGGACTTATCAAAAACTTTGATAAAATTTATTTTAACATGTTACTGAAAACACAGTTGGAGGGTTTCAAACAAAGAATTAGAGGATACGTGTATGTGGAACAAAATAAATCTTCAAACAAATTAAAAATAAACTGAACTTATAGGTAGTGTGGTCTGAAGGGTGAATGAATCTTTTGATAGGGGTAATAATGGAAAATTTGTGGGAGAACATGTGAAATGCTTGAAGAATCTGCTGATAGAATATATCAAAGTGTACCTCCCAGAGACACTAGACCCATTTCAAAGGACCTATAGAAGGAACCATTTCATTGATGATGCTATAACCTTGTCCTTCCACTTCGTAAGACACAGTAGCAGAAATAAGCTATTTAGGCAATCGAAACTGTCCCTCCATTTAATCATTTAACCATTTTTCCACTCAGCCACCCTGCTCGGCATGTTTCCCACAACCTATGATGCCCTGGCTAATGAAGGTCCTATCAATCTCTACCTTAAATACTCCATCCTGATCCACCTGGAGAACAACATCTCATACACCAGGCTGCTGTTCATTGACTTCAGCATGGTGTTTAATACAATCATACCTCAGAGACTGAGGAGAAGCAGTTCTTTGTAACTGGATTCTGGACTACCTTATGGAAAAACTGAAGTCATCCTGGGTTGGCAGCAAAACACTGAGCACCATCACACTGAGCACTGGCGCAGCTCTGGGCTGTTCATGCTACTGATCCACGACTACAATGCCAGGTCCAGCTCCAAGAGTGTCAGCAACAATGATGAGTCGTGTAACAGAAAAGAGGTGGAAAATCTTGTGAAATGGTGAAAGAATAGCAAAAACAACCCAAGTCTCAATGTGGACAAGACAAAGGAGATTATTGTGGACTTCAGGAGGATCCGAGATGACCATCCTCCACTACACATTCATGGCTTAGTAGTGGAGAGAGTGAAGAACAAGTTCCTTCAGAGTTCTTGAGAAGTGACCAATCCTGGACACACAACATCTCACTTGTCAGGAAGGCACAACAGCAAGTGCACTTCCTTTGAAGGTTCAGCTGGGCATGGCTATGGGCTATCATCCTTTCAACTTTCTAAAGTAGCTCTATCGAGACCGTTCTAGCTGACTGCATCACTGTGTGGTATAGTTGCTGTAGAGAAATGGGTTGGAAGTCAATCCACAGGACAATAAAAGTGGCAGAGAAGATCACTAGCCCATCCGCACTCCACAATGTGATTTACTGGGATCCTTGTTTAAAGGGGGGGGGCTTTCAAAATCAGAGAGGACCCTACCACCCCACATGCAGCACCTTCCAGCTTCTCATATCAGGGAAAAAAAAAGAGACAGAAGTATTAGAGCCAGAATCACTAGGCTGAGGAACAACTTCTCCCCACGGGCAGTGAAACTACTGATTGACCTGCTGAAGCACCTCTCCATGGCTCTACTATTCATTACTAATATTATTTGAATATAGATACATATGTACCTATATGCATATTGTGCACGGCTCTGCAGTGTGGACCAGAGAATGCTCTTTTGTTGGATTGTGCTGGTTCTTCCGGCACAATTGGATGACAAATAATTTTGACTGTGGATCAGGAAAAGTGGGTGGATGGAAATAGATTCAAGGTCATTGAGTAATACAACATGGAAATAAGCCCTTCATCCTATCTCATCCATGTGATCAAGTTGTTTACCTGAGTTTGTCCCATCTGAGGGAGCAAGAGGTGGGATACAGAGCTCCTAGAGGACATAATCTGAGATTAGAAAAGATACAATTTCAAGGCTATGGCACAGGTTCATCTTTTATTTGGAGCACCAGGAGTAGGGAGAAAACTGATAGAGCCAGTTGAATGGATGGCTTCAAACTTACTGGCCAAGGTGAATGCGATTATTCAAAATCAACTTTACTGTATTCTGTGATATTACATTGGCACCTGTTACTGGTGATCATCTATGAAGCTAAACATTGGTTATCTTTGACCTTTTTCTGGGTTAACGTACAGCATTGATGAGTATACAGAATGGTATATTAAGCAGGTAATGAGCAGTACAAAATTACAAAATAGTATTTTGCCAGCTGCCTTTCATCCTCTATTATCTATTATTTTACTATTCATAGGACACAAACTAAGGATTGATAAATTTAGATTTTTTTTTATTTTTCATTAGTCTGGACCCAAAATTTCACAATCTAAATGCAGTGCAATTTTCTCAAAGTGAAATGGCTTTTACAGATGACCTGGTAGTACAGGCAACTAATTATTTTTCATGAGGGCTATTAATCAATTTTGTGACAATTTCCCAGGCTGCACAGCGGGATAATTGAATATTGCCACACTTTCTGAAAGTCTTATTTAAATCATAGTGTGGTTTAATGCTGCCAGTTGGATTGCATGTTAATAAATTTAACTCAGCCAGAACTTATTGCACAGTGAAAATTTTACTGATGGTATTTACAGCAAAATCACTGATTTGCATATTGTGAGAAAGTAGATTGAACTAATCATACATATCATTGTGCAAGGGGTTAAAAGCAATTGCGGCTATTGCAAAATTGTCCCTGAATATTAGACAAAGGAAATAAAAATGTGTTGAGAGCACTGTAAACCTTCAAGTAAAAGAAAAGATTTTTTTTATCTCTGGGGATTACATATTAGGTTACTATAAATCATGCAAAATAATTGGGATGGAATCAATACATCTCTGGTCAAAAAAATATTAGCAGTGAGTGAATGTGCAGGGGTCTAAAGTACTCTCAGATATTTACAGGATCAAAATTTTTCATCTGTTCTAATGCACACAGATCTTGGGAGATTAACTATCCTTCCTCTCTGTAATGAGAGCAGTATATTTCTCATTCTATTGTTTCTTAGAGAATGCATATTTCCATCTTCTATCCTCTACTGAAGCTGGTTATTCATATGTTGACAACTTTACAGATTTGGAAGGCCTCCAGCGGCTTGTTAAAATAACCACGCCTCAGGTGCAAGACTGGCGAGTGAAAGCTGGCATTAAATCATTATGAGCATCAAGGTAGAGACTCACCCAATCTACCTTTCAGTGACATCTTGCATTTATTTTCCAGTAATAGGTCACTTGTTAATGATGATGTTTGGAGACTGGTTTCTTTCATCCCTGACGGGGAAGCAATTGGAGCATCTCCACTGATACCTTAAAGAATACATGGCTTAGAGTCTTTAAGTTCTGTTACATGGAAGTTCCTGCTTACTAATACCCAGAAATGCATGCATTCCAGGTGCATATCATATTTATAGATAAATGTTGTTGTTTTTCAAGGGTTCTGATCACAAGTACGATAACTCCACAATCTTTGTGATCAATCATTGGTCCCAATGCCAAAACACATCTCTGTATATTAAAGGCTCTCTGACTAAAGTTATGGAGCCAAAGTAGTCAGCTTCCTGCAAAATGCAGAGTTACCCCTAATATCATGACCAGATCTTCAAACAAACAGTAAATGAACATTTTCTTTTTCTTGTGTTCCATAATAGAGCACTCTGTCCTTTTAATTTTCACTTACGGTCTCAGATTTTTGATTGCGGTGAGACATACAGAGAATTGTGTGATCACAGCAGTTCTTCAAGAGCAGGTTTTGGTGATCAAGAAACGTCAATGATTGAAGTCAATTGGAAGAATTACATGCAAAACAGCTTATCTGATGTTGTAATATCCAAGCAAATTAGAGCTGAAATGTTGGCTAGAATGAATCAATGAGTTAGACTATTTTATGGATAGGATGTTTTGACACACTGCAACTTTATCTTGGGTAGGCTCAGGGAATGGATGACAGTTAGAATAACCAGAGAGAGTGGCAGGGAGTGCAGGAGTCCCCTGCATCAATTTTACTCATTCACAGACTTTCCCTCTTAGATACTGTTGGGAGTGATGTTCCCTTGGGGGAGAGCCACTAGAACCAAGAATGTAGCATCAGAAGTGGTTCTGCTGCAGAACGAGAAGGCATATGCAAAAGGGAATTCAATAGTCAGGGAAGCAGGCAAATATCTGTGGGGCAAGAAGGTGCATTGGCTCCTTGGTGTAGGGGTCAAAATGATTGTGGTGAAACACTGTATTGCAGTCATTGTACTGGTGGGCCTGCCCCTGATACTGTAACTCCTCCCTTTCCACGATTCCTAATAAAGGTGGCATCACCCAATCCCCTCCCTCATACTGTCTTGGAATTGGGCCAACAGCATGAAAGATATGACTAAGTTTATAGTGATCAAAGCCTATTAATCTCGACTTCTGGTCTATTGGGTCTAATTGATAGTGCTACAATTTAATCACTATACCTACATACCATGGACAAGGCTATTCAAGTGGAGAAGCTGGACACAAGAATCATAAAATGTGATCAGTGGCTGCACTGCTTGAACACCTTTGAGGCGATACGACATTCAGGAAGAGGTTGAAAAGAGAGACCTACTGTTTGCATTGGTCAGCCACTGTGTCTTCCAGATGATTAGTGATTGTGAGACTTACTTAGCCGCTGTGGCACTCCTGCAGAAACAGTACCTAACCCCAAAAAGCATGATCTATGCCAGATACCTCCTGGGTCTCCGTCAACAAGCACTTAGTGGGTCTGTTGACGAATTCATTCGAGCCTTGTGGGAGCTGGGGAGAGCTTATCTCTGCACTGATGTTACAGCAGCCGTGAACCAGGAGGAACTAATCAGCAACACTTGTGTAGCTGTCCTCAGGTCTGATCATATTAGGCAAAAGGTCGTGGCCAATCTCGCAAAGGCACTAGAGAAGGCCCAACGGAACATGGAGGTTTACTCCACCAGCAGCATGGTCACCATGTGGGGAATTTAGGTGCCGCCATTTTGGGTTGCAGGCTCCCAAACTGCAGATGTATCACCAAGCACCCGAAGTGCTATTTCTGCAGCCAGACAAAGAACTCACAGAAGAACTGCCCTGCCAGGAGCGCGAGATGTTCCAGCTGTGGAAGAAAAGGACACTATGCATGAGTATGTAGGTCCAGCGACCATCATCATCTTGGTCTGCATCACTTCTGGCACCATTTCTGGTTGCAGAAAACAGCACAGCAGGTGCCCAAGATCAATAGCCAGGGTCAATGTCACTTCTGGCGATGACCATGTGCGAACCATGGGGGATGTGTGACAGAATATATAGAAATATATTTGCGAGATAAACTGGGAGAAGTAGAGTAGGTTACATACATACACACACTTTAAAACAGATCTTATTTGAAATATTGAAGAATTAATATCCACAGTGACTTTGCAGAAATTGTGAAGAATGCCTATGGAGATTTCACAAACAGGTGTCAATTGAATTGACTTGTGGAATGAATGAACTATTGCTTTAAAGCAACAAGCAGGAGGCATGATGTCTATTGATAGCTCTTTGCAGAGTTCTGGTGTGATCGCAGAAAGGTCACTAATGGGTTCTTGTTCACCTAAAATGTCAGGTGGTTTTTGAAAGAGAGAGGGAGAGAGAGGGAGAGAGAGAGAGAGAGAGAGAGAGAGAGAGAGAGAGAGAGAGAGAGAGAGAGAGAGAGAGAGAGTCACAAGGGCTTTCTAGCAGTTTGAGAGTCTCAGTGTCTCAGAGAGAAAGAGGGAGACTGAAGAGTGTCAGCCAGGAGAAGCCTGTCATAACTGAAACAGAAGCTCGAGATTGGAGGAAGGCCTACTCTTGTGTGTCATGCAAGAGGAGAAAATTAGCTGTCTGGTGTTTCTCTTGGAATAAGTGGAACAGAAAGGAACTCTGTGATGACCTGAAAGAAAGAGAACCCTCATGGGGCAAGTTTCATCAGCAAGACATTGAGGTGACTAATAGTGGTACCTCAGGTGTGGAAATCCTGGAACCACACATCTCTCTCTACAAAACCTACAAGAAACTTCCAGGGTGGTAACCATTTACCTTTCGAGCACTAAAGCCTGGTGAACTTTATACATGTTAAATTCTGTGCACAGTATAAGAATTACCTGCAACCAGAGAACTTGGAAGAATAAGTAGTGAGATTGGACTGTGAACCAAAGAACTTTCTTAAATTCACACATACAGTACATACACGTGTGCTTAGAATTTGAAAGGGGTTAAGTTGGGTTAAGTAAGTTAAAAATAGAGATAAGTTAAAGTTTGATTCTGTTTTCATGTTTAAAATAATTAAAAACAACTTTTGTTTGACATAGGAACAATGGAAGTAGGAACAGGAGTAGGCCAAAAATAGCCCATCAAGCCTGCTCCGCCATTGAATACGATCATGGCTGATCTAATTTATGACCTAACTCCACCTACCTGCCTTCTCCCCATATCCCCTAATTCCTCTATCATGTAAAAATTTATCTAACCGAATTTTAAATATGTTTAATGAAGCAGCCTCAACCACTTCCCTGGATAGAGAATTCCAAACATTCACTACCCTCTGGGAAAAAATTATTTTTCCTCATCTCAGTCCTAAATCTAATCCCCCGAATCTTGAGACTGTGTCCTCTCGTTTTAGTTTCCCTGGCCAGCTCAAAAAACCTTCCTACATCTATTCTATCCATACCCTTCATAATCCTATATGTTTCTATAAGATCTCCTCTCATTCTTCTGAACTCGAGCGAATACAATCCTAGATTATTTAATCTTTCATCATAAGTCAACCCCTTCATCCCAGGGATCAACCAAGTAAACCTCCTCTGGACCATCTCCAAAGCCAGTATATCCTTCCTCAAATATGGAGACCAGAACTGGACACAGTACTCCAGATGCGGTCTCACCAGTACCTTATACAGTTGCAACATTACCTCCCTACTCCTGAATTCAATTCCTCTAGCGATGAAGGCCAACATTCCATTTGCCTTCTTAATAACCTGCTGCACCTGCAACCTAATTTTTTGCAATTCATGCACAAGCACTCCCAAGTCCCTCTGCACAAAAGCATGCTGTTGTTTTTCACCATTTAAATAATATTCAGCTCCTTTATTTTCCCTGCCAAAGTGGATAACCTCACACTTACCAACATTGTATTCCATCTCCCAGACCTTTGGCCACTCATGCAGCTTAACTATATCCCTCTGCAGACTCTCCACATCCTCATTACAATTTGCTCTTCCACTCAATTTGGTGTCATCCGCAAACTTGGCTACACCACATTTTATCCCCACCTCCAAGTCATCAATGTAAATGATGAACAGTTGTGGGCCTAGCACTGATCCCTGCGGCACCCCACTTATCAATCTCTGCCAACCTGAAAATCTCCCACTTATCCTGAATCTCTGCCTCCTGTCACACAACCAATTTTCGATCCATGCCAATAGACTTCCCCGGACTCCACTTTACTGTAACTTACTGATAAGTCTCTTGTGTGGCACCTTATCAAATGCTTTCTGGAAATCCAAATATACAACATCAACCTGTTCCCCTCTATCCACCGCACCCATTATATCCTCAAAGAATCCTAACAAGTTTGTCAAACAAGATCTTCCCTTCCTAAAACCATGCTGCGTCTGCCTGATTGCACCCTTACATTCCAAAAGTTTTACTATTTCATCTTTAATGACGGCTTCAAGCATTTTTCCAACTACAGACGTCAAGCTAATTGGCCGATAATTTCCAGTCTTCTGCCTACATCCCTTCTTAAAAAGCGGCGTGACATTTGCTGTCTTCCAGTCTGCCGAGACCTGCCCAGAATCCAAGGAATTTTGGTATATGACCACCAATGCATCAACTATAACTTCTGCCATTTCCTTCAGAACCCTACTCCTGTTCCTATAACCCTTAGATCATCAGGACCAGGTGTTTTGTCTGGCTTTAGTCCCATTAGTTACTCCATCACTACTTCCTTTGTAACAACTATTTTATCAAGGCCTTCTCCAACATTCGCATCCTTAACTCTGCCCTTGGGTGTGCTGGACGTGTCTTCCACTGTGGAGGCTGACACAAAATATTTGTTCAATGCCTCGGCCATTTCCTCATTTTTTGCTACCAGTTTTCCTTTCTCATCCTCCAAGGGTCCTATGTTAACTCTGGCCACCCTCTTCCGTTTTATATATTTATAAATTTTTTTGCTTTCTGTTTTTATATTTTGTGCCAATTTACTTTCATAATCCTTTTTTCCATTTCTTATTACCCGCTTTGTAACCCCTTGTTGTCTCTTAAAGTTATCCCAATCTTCCAGTTTCCCACTGCTCTTTGCAGCTTTGTACACCTGTGCCTTCAATTTTATACTCTCCATTATTTCCTTTGTTAACCACGGTTGATTTTTCCCTCCCTTGCTGCCCTTTTTCCTGATCGGAATATCTTTTTGTTGAGCATTACAAAATATTTCTTTGAAAATCTTCCAATGTTCCTCAACTGTTTCATCAATTAGCCTGTGCTCCCAGTCCACTCTGCCCAATTCCTCACTCATCCTATGGCAGTCACCCCTGTTTAAGCATAATATATTAGTCTTAGATCTATTTCCCCTTCCATCTGAATGAGAAATTCAATCATACTATGATCACTATTTCCTAGATGGTCTCTGGCTATTACATCATTTACTCTACCTATCTCATTGCACAACACTCGATCCAGGAGAGCATTTTCTCTTGTAGGTTCCTTAACATGCTGCTCAAGAAAGCTATCACGGATGCATTCTATGAAGTCCTCTTCCAGATTCCCACGACCAACTTGATTTTTCCAATCTATGTGGAAGTTAAAGTCCCCCATGACTACTGCCTCACTTATCTCTATTTATTTCCTGTGCCACTAAACTATTGCTATTTGGTGGGTGATAGATAACACCCACCAATAATTTTTTCCCTTTGTTATTCTTTATCTCTACCCAAAAGGACTCAACATTATGCTCTTTAGATCTTATATCATCCCTCACTATTGCCTGGAGCTCATCTTTGACTAAGAGTGCAACTCCACCTCCCTTACCATCCTGTCTATCTCTTTGCACCACCTGATACCCTTGAAAGTTTAATTCCCATTTAGGGTCACCTTGTAGCCATGTTTCCGTGATGGCTACCAAATCATAGGTATGGTTACCGATTTGCGCCTCAAGTTCACTAACCTTATTTCTAATACTGCGGGCATTCAGATAAAATGCCCTTATGCTCTTTGTCCTTTTAATATCTAATGACTTCTGTAACCTTTTCTTTTGATTTTTCTGCCCACTATTTTTCTTTGTAATTTTCTTAACACTATCATTGACCCGAAAACTGACTGCACCATCTGATTTTTTACTTTCTCCTCCCAAAATTACTTTTCCTATTTTACTTTTCCTGGCCTTTTCTTTATCTTCCCTACCCTTTTCCCTATCACTCTGGTTCCCATACCCCTGCCAAATTAGTTTAAACCTTGCCCCACTGCTATACCAAACATACTTGCCAAAATGTTGACACCTTTTGGATTTAGGTGCAACCCGGTGAATTTGTCATGGTGAATATCTATTGCTGCTGGGTTTTGGGGTCCTTTGGGTTCGTAACAGTAGCTATCTATGGGGCAGGCATCTTGGAGGCTGCTAGCACGCACATACAGTAGCAGCGAGTCAGACAACGAACTGACGCTGTCATCCATCATTCTGGATCAGAGCAGCCCACATCAATTAGCAAGTTCCACCGGACAATGAGATAAATGGCTGCATTACGAATTGCTTGTTTGACACAGGAAGCACCTAAAGTTTCATACACCTGGGTACTGTACTCACAGTGACCCTAGTCCAGTATAAAATCGTGTTGACCTCCAAGTCCCATTTGACCAAAATCAGATAGAGATGCCTAGTAATGTTAATCGCAAGTGGCACCAAGTACAAGAACTTTAAATTGCTTGTGATAACACAACTCTCTCCACTGGTCACCAGTGCCAACTTAACTGTTCTGATAGAATACAACAGGCCCCACCCCTCCGTCACTGTCCATAATAACCAACATTTAAAGCACCTGCCCTTCTCCCCAAAGACAGCCAATGAGTGACCTGAACACTACCCACTGCTCACAACCTACAGTCTGTCTACCCTCCCGGACCAACTAGCCCCCTCCCCATTTGAAAACATCACTCATGACTGAAGGCCTGTGGCAACTAAGAGTAGGCGATACAATCCCAGGGACAGAGCCTTTATCAAGGCTGAGGTTAAGCAACTCCTGGCAGAGGGCATCATAAAGCCCAGCACCAGCCCTTGGAGAGTATAGTTGTGATGGTGAAGAGCAGAGAGAGCACAACATGGTCATAGACTACAGCCAGACCATCAACTGGTTCACCCTCTTGAATGCATACCCCATCCCCTCATGGTGAATGAGATTGCCTAATACTGCGTCTTCTCCACCATTGGCCTCAAGTCAGCCTATCGCCAGCTCCCAATCCACCCAGAGGACAGCCCACATAAGGCATTTGAGTTGGACGGCCGTCTCTTCCATTTTCTCAGGGTCCCCTTTGGAGCCATGAATAGAATTTCAGTCTTCCAGAGGGAGATTGATGACCACAAACTAAAAGCTATGTTCCCCTACATGTACAATGTGACATTTGTGGCCTGCAAGACCACAACACTAACATGCAAATATTCCTCCAGAGAGGAGAAGCCCCATATCTCATGTATAACCAGAAGAAATGTGTGTTCTGTGTGATAGTACAGATTCTATCACCAATGTGTAAATGTACATATGTACAGATGGTAGTGTAGGATGACTGTGATTGGCTAAGAGTGTAGCCACACCTACGGGCATGTCTTAAAGGATTGCTCCTAGCCAGACCAGGTCATTCTGGATTGGTCAACCTACTTGTGATATGCCTCCAGTCTTTTAGTTAATCAAAGCCTTAGTTTGGATCAACTAGTCTTTGGGTTCTTTCGACGCGCACTACAATTTTATTAACTAAAAAAATTTTGAAGGGATGGAGCTTATGCTACGGCTGAGACGCCTCGATATCAACCCACAATCAGCTACAGCCTCGAATGACTTTAAGCACGGGGTGAGATGCTTCGAAACATACTTACAGCTCTCTGATCCTGCCGTGATAGAGAACAACCATCGACAACTAATATTGATGACTATGGTGTCTCCAAGAGTCTACCAGAGTGTCCAGGATGCGACCACTTATGCCACAGCCATGAAAGTGCTGAAAGGGCTCTACAAGCAACAGGTGAACAGGGTCTATGCCTGGTACAAACTTGCTACAAGGAGGCAACAGCCCAGTGAGTCCTGTAGAGCTTATATTCAGGCACTAAGGGCAATGGGCAGGGACTGTGCTTACACAGACAGAACTGCTGTGGAGACCACAGACGATCTGATTCGGAATGCCTATGTGGCCAGGGTTCAATCGAATGAGGTGAGGCAGAGCCTGCTAGAGCACGGGGGAGAAAACCTAGAGGACGTGATCCGGATCACAGAGACGATGGAGGCTGCGGTCTTAAGTATGGACATGAACTCTCGGGGCTGGACCACACACTCTGATGTGAGTAGGATGCCCTCCCTCTACCCTACTACTCCTGCTACGCTGCCCAATGCAATCCCAAAGTGTTATTTCTGCGGGAGGAACAAGCACAGTAGGACCCAGTGACTGGCGAGAAAAGCCAGGTGGCAGAAGTGCTTTCAAAACGGTCACTTTGCTGTTGTCTGTCACTCCAAAATGGCCACCGTCAAACACAGTGCCTCGTGTGAAGACCAATCACCACCCTCCCATTCAAACACTTCTTCCTTAGAGCTCTCGTCTAATGAGAGCGAGGACTCCACCGCGCGGCAGCGCCTGATGTCATGGGACAGACGCTGAGTGTGGAAGGTACAACCCATCCTCGCCACAATGATGTTCACCCTACCTCACAAAGCAATGTCTGACCAGGCCCCAGCCCCGATCTCAACACCTGCTGCCACTGCCAACCAGAGACCCACCACCATTGCCAATGAGGGACCCCCTGCCACCACTGATCAGGGACCCGCAGCCGCCGCCGCCGACCAGGGACCCGCCACCGCCGCTGCCGTCCAGGGACACGCCATCATGACCGACGCTGCCAACCGGGGACCCGACGCTAATGACCAGGGATCAGCCACCGCTGACCGCCCCACCGCTGACGGCAAGCGGCAAATCCCAACACTTACCATTGGCTGCAGGCAGCAACACCAATCTTTGACACTCCCTTTTCATCCCCAACTGTTTGTGTGACATCATTACGCACATATTGCGTGATGTCATTACACAAGACTCCACTATCCCCATTACAAGTGACTGCATCAATAACTCTGAACCAGGACACTCCCCCAACCCCTCACAAAAGCTATGGAATTGATTAAAGTGTATGGACACTATACCAATTGCTTATTTGACTCAGGGTCAACTGACAGTTTTATCTGCCCAGACCTGGCCCAACGTTGCAGACTGGCTATTCTCCCCACTGCACAGAGAATTTCATTGACGACCAGATCGCACTCGACTAGGGTACCCCTGCATTGCTGGGACTGGATTTTCAGTGCCAGTTTCAAACCATTTCCCTGCATTTTGGGGGGCTTCACTCTCTGCTCTCTGTCTGTAACCACTCCACCTCGGAAACCTCCTGCCGGCAGCAGCACAACCCACTTGCCCCCGCGCACCGGGGCCTCACCTGTAGTCTCTCCACCCTCCGAGTTGCTCCGCCAGCACTTTTCTCAAATCTCACCCCTGGCTGGAAGCCTGTGGCCACCAAAAGCCTGCAATATAGTTATGAACACAGGAAATTTATCACAAGCGAGGTGCGCAGACTGCTGGATGAGGGCATTATCGAACCTATCTCGAGCCCAGGTGGTGATTGTTAAAAATGGGAAGAAGCCACGGATGGTGGTTGACTACAGCCAGACAATCAACTGCTTCACGCTCCTGGATACGTACCCCCTTCCACGGATCACGGATGTGGTGAATCAGATCACCCAATACCGTGTATTTTGCACCATTGACTTATGTTCGGCCTTTTATCAACTCTCAATCCGCCGAGAAGACTGACCTTTCACAGCCTTCGAAGTGAATGGGCGGCTGTATCAATTCATCAGGGTACCCTTTGGGGTCACAAATGGCGTTATGGTCTTCCAGCGGGAAATGGACCAGATGGCAGACCAGAACGGGCTGACTGTTACTTTCCCGTATCTGGACAATGTCACCATCTGCAGCCATGACACGCAGGATCATGATGCCAACCTTGAGAATTTTGTTCAGACTGCAATTCGGCTGAACTTGACCTACAATTTCAACAAGTGTGTCTTCCGGACCACTCGGCTCGCTATTTTGGGTTGTTTGGTGGAGAACGGGGTGGTCATGCCAGACCCTGACCGCATGCATCCCCTCATGAACTTGCCCCCCACCCACACCCAGAAGGCACTCAAACGCTGCCTGGGTTTTTTCTCTTACTAAGCCCAATGGGTTCCACACTATGCCGACAAGGCACGACCACTCATCAAGACCACATCCTTCCCCCTGTCAACCGAAGCCAGAGCGGCCTTCGACCGCATCAAATCGGACATCGCTACTGCAACGCTGCAACGCTGCATGCCAACGACAAGTCCATTCCGTTCCAAGTTGAAAGCGATGCGTCTGACTTTGCACTGGCAGCCTTTTTGAACCAGGCCGGCCGGCCGGCCAGTAGCCTTCTTCTCCAGAACCCTCCAGGGTCCTGAGAGCCAACACACCTCTGTCGAGAAGGAGGCCCAGGCCATAGTCGAAGCAGTATGTCGTTGGAGACACTATCTCCATGGCAGGCGCTTTACGCTGCTGACCGACCAATGCGCATTCTCCTTCATGTTTAGCAATACCCAGCGAGGTAAGATCAAGAATGACAGAATCGCCAGGTGGAGAATCAAGCTCTCCACCTTTAATTATGACATAATGCATCAGCCAGGTAAACACAACGACCCGCCAGATGTGCTCTCCAGGGGGACTTGCACCAACATACAACTGGACAGGCTGCAGAAACTTGACGAGGAGCTCTGTCATCCAGGGGTCACTAGGTTCGTGCACTTTGTCAAAGCTCGCAACCTGCCCTACACGGTCAAGGAGATTTGCTCCATGACCCGAGCCTGCCCGGTGTGCGCTGAATGCAAGCCCCACTTCTTCCATCCAGAGAATGCCCACATCATCAAAGCCACCTGGCTCTTTGAGCATCTCAGCGTAGACTTCAAGGTCCCCCTACTATCGACCAACCATACCACCTACATCCTTACGGCCATCGACAAGTACTCCCGCTTCCCGTTCATTGTGCCCTGCTCAGACATGACTGCCTCCTCAATTATAGAGGCCCTGCACAGTATCTTCGCCATGTTTGGGTATCCCAGTTACATCCACAGTGACAGGGGGTCCTCGTTTATCAGCGCAGAGCTGCAGCAGTACCTTCTGGAGCGTGGTATTGCTTCAAGCAGGACCACCAGCTATAACCCACGTGGTAATGGGCAAGTCGAAAGAGAGAACTCCACCATCTGGAAAGCGGTTATGCTTGCCCTCCAGTCCAACGGTCTCCCCACCTCTCATTGGCAGGACATGCTCACTAGTGCCTTACACTCCATCCGCTCCCAACTATGCACTGTGACCAATGCCACTCCCCATGAAAGGATGTTCTCTTTCCCGAGGAAATCTGAGTCGGGTACGACCATACTGGCATGGCTCATGGTTCCCGGTCTAGTCCTTTTACGACACCACGTCCAGTACTCAGAGAACGACCCCTTGGTTGACCGAGTGACTCTGCTCCATGCGAACCCGCATTATGCCTATGTTGAGTAACCGGACGGACGGGAGGACACAGTCTCGGTAAGGTATCTAGCCCAAGCCTGATCAGGCACAGCAGTGCCTTTAACCCAACCTCCCCCTATTCCTTCTTGAACATAGGGACCAGCACCACCCCACCAGCTCAGGCCAGACTATCGACAATTTCGTTGGGGAATTGAGCGAAGCAGTGGTCGCACCCTATGGGCCTGCCAGTGACACGACTCCAGTGACCCCAATCCCGGCGCCATGGCGGTCACAATGGATGGTCAGGACCCCTGACTGGTACAGCCCCTATCCTCCATTCTCCCTGGGGTCGGTTCTCAAAGAAGGTGTGAATGTGATAGTACAGATTCAATCACCAATGTGTATATGTACATATGTACAGATGGTAGTGTAGGATGACTGTGATTGGCTGAAAGTGTAGCCACACCTACTGGCAGGTCTTAAAGGATTGCTCCTAGCCAGACCAGATCGTTCTGGACTGGTCAACCTACTTGTGATATGCTCCAGTCTTTTAGTTAATAAAAGCCTTGGTTTGGATCAACAAGTCTTTGGTTCTTTTGACGCACATTACATTCTGCACTTCACATCTGGCTATACGAGGCTGCGTGGTAAAGAAATAAGCGTATGCAGCCCCTGCTGGAACTCCCACTCCCTTATAACCTCAAAGCCATGAAAAGATGGCTGAGGTTCTTTTCATACAATGCACAATGGGTCCCAAATTATGCAAAGCCTGCAGCCCTGGTGAAAAACTACTACCTTTCCCGGTCAGCAGAAGCCCAAGTGGCCTTCACTCGCATCAAAGTTGACATTGCCAAGGTGGTGATCAGTGACATAGACAAATCCATGCCATTCCAGGTGGAGAGCGATGTGTCCAACTTTGTCCTGGCTGTCAGGTTCTACCTGATGGGGAGGCTGGTTGCATTCTTCTCCCATACCCTCCAGGCCCCAAACTCTAGCACTCACCCATTAACAAAGAGGTGCAGGCCATTGTGGTATCTGTGTGCCACTGGAGGAATTATCTAGCCGGCAAATTGTTCACCCTGCTGACAAACCAACATGCAGTCGCATTTATGTTTAACAACAAACAGTAGGGAAAATTTAAGAAAGACAAAATCCTGAGGTGGAGAATTGAACTGTCCACCTACAACTACAAGATTTTGACCCAGCCCAGGAAGTTCAACGAGCCTCCCGATGCCCTGCCCTGGGGTACATGTGCCAACGCACAAGCAGATCATCACCAGGCCCTACACACAGCCTCTGCCTCCCCAGGGTCACCAGGCTCTATCACTTTGTGAGAGCCCTCAACCTCCCATATTCAGTTGAGGACATGAGGGAGCTGACTGCAGCTTCTCAGTCTGCGCAGAGTGTAAGCCAAACTTCTACTGGCCGGAGAAAGCTCACCTGGTAAAGGCAACTGGCCCTTCAAACAACTAAGTATGGACTCCAAGCCCCCCCTCCTCTTCACGAACTGGAACGTGTATTACTGATGAATACTCACGATTCCTGTTTGCTATCCCTTGCCCAGATATTACTATGGCCACTGTCATTAAGTCCCTGCGTTACCTCTTCCCAGTCTTCAGATACCCAAGTAATATTCACAGTGACCAGGAGTTCTCATTTATGAGCGAGGAATTGCACCAGTACCTGCTAGACAAAGGCATAGACACAAGTAGTAGGACCACCAGCTATAACATCTGTGGGAATGGCCAGGTTGAAAAGGAGAAAGGCACCATTTGGAGGGCAGTCTTCCTGGCCCTCAAGTCAAAAGGGATGTCCATCTCCCAATGGCAAGACGTCCTACCAGAAGCACTTCATGGCACCAAGTACAGTGATAAATGCAAACCTGCATTAAAAATTATTCTCCTTCATCAGGTGGTCAGCTTTTGGATCAATGCTACTGGTTTGGCTGATGATCCCAGGACCTGTGCTACTCTGGGGAGACACTGGAATCCACATGATAGACCCCCTGGTCGAGAAGGTCCACTTCCTCCATGTGAACCCTCTGTATGACTGTGTGAATTAGCAGGATGGGCAGAGAGATACCATCTGCCTGGGAACTGGCTTATGCTACGACCCTGCAAATGAAGTGCTTGCTGAACCGGCCATGGTCGATTGACCAGAACTTCCCCCTTCCCCAAGACCAGCAGAGACATGGTGAAGGATCCAACCCCACCATTGACACCAGCTGCACTGCCTCAACCCCAACCCACACCCCCCCCAATCCCCAAACCAGCCCCAACAGATTTTGTTCAGACATCTGAATTGCAGCCCATCACATAGAGCACTGCCCAGGAGCCACCAGCAACACCATAGCCAGCACTGTGACAGTCAGTTTGACGGACGAAACCAGTAACCAGGCTGAACCTGTAAATAGACTCTGAATGACACTTCTTCACCCCACCAGACTTTGTTTCAAAGGAAGGGGTGAATGTGGTGGAACACTATTACAGTCATTGTACTCATTTGCCTGCCCCGATACTGTAACTCCTCTCCCTCCTGGATCCCTAATAAAGGTGGTATCACCCAATCCCCTTTCAGTAGTGCCTTGGAATTGGGCCAAAAGCATGCAAAATATGAGTTTATAGTGATTAAAGCCTATTAATCTCTACCTGGTCTGTCGGGTCTAATTAATAGTGCTACAATGATCATTATATGAATGCAAAGCATCCTGAAAATTGGGGGGTGGGGGGTAAACAACTAGAAGTCATGGTCTGTATCAGAAACAATGGTAGAAAGAGTGATGAGGTACTGAAAGCAGATCTTCTAAAACAAGGAAAAACAAGTCACACAAGTAAGGCAGCCTGGTTAGCACAAGGTTATGAGAGTGCCAGAGAGCTGGTTTGAATCGGAGCAGTCTGTAAGGAGTTTCTGTGTTCTCCCTGTGTGTGTATGGGTTTTCTCCAGATGCTATGATATCCTTCCAAAACAAATGCTATGATATCCAAAACAAAGGACTCTACATCACCTTTGTTGACCTCACCAAAGCCTTCGACACCGTGAGCAGGAAAGGGCTTTGGCAAATACTAGAGCGCATCGGATGTCCCCCAAAGTTCCTCAACATGATTATCCAACTGCACGAAAACCAACAAGGTCGGGTCAGATACAGAAATGAGCTCTCTGAACCCTTCTCTATTAACAATGGCGTGAAGCAAGGCTGTGTTCTGGCACCAACCCTCTTTTCAATCTTCTTCAACATGATGCTGAACCAAGCCATGAAAGACCCCAACAATGAAGACGCTGTTTAAATCCAGTACCGCACGGATGGCAGTCTCTTCAATCTGAGGCGCCTGCAAGCTCACACCAAGACACAAGAGAAACTTGTCCGTGAACTACTCTTTGCAGACGATGCCGCTTTAGTTGCCCATTCAGAGCCAGCTCTTCAGCGCTTGACGTCCTGCTTTGCGGAAACTGCCAAAATGTTTGGCCTGGAAGTCAGCCTGAAGAAAACTGAGGTCCTCCATCAGCCAGCTCCCCACCATGATTACCAGCACCCCCACATCTCCATCGGGCACACAAAACTCAAAACGGTCAACCAGTTTACCTATCTCGGCTGCACCATTTCATCAGATGCAAGGATCGACAATGAGATAGACAACAGACTCGCCAAGGCAAATAGCGCCTTTGGAAGACTACACAAAAGATTCTGGAAAAACAACCAAATGAAAAACCTCACAAAGATTAGCGTATACAGAGCCGTTGTCATACCCACACTCCTGTTCGGCTCCGAATCATGGGTCCTCTACCGGCACCACCTACGGCTCCTAGAACGCTTCCACCAGCGTTGTCTCCGCTCCATCCTCAACATCCATTGGAGCGCTTACATCCCTAACGTCGAAGTTCTCGAGATGGCAGAGGTCGACAGCATCGAGTCCACGCTGCTGAAGATCCAGCTGCGCTGGATGGGTCACGTCTCCAGAATGGAGGACCATCGCCTTCCCAAGATCGTGTTATATGGCGAGCTCTCCACTGGCCACCGTGACAGAGGTGCACCAAAGAAAAGGTACAAGGACTGCCTAAAGAAATCTCTTGGTACCTGCCACATTGACCACCGCCAGTGGGCTGATAACGCCTCAAACCGTGCATCTTGGCGCCTCACAGTTTGGCGGGCAGCAACCTCCTTTGAAGAAGACCGCAGAGCCCACCTCACTGACAAAAGGCAAAGGAGGAAAAACCCAACACCCAACCCCAACCAACCAATTTTCCCCTGCAACCGCTGCAATCGTGTCTGCCTGTCCCGCATCGGACTTGTCAGCCACAAACGAGCCTGCAGCTGACGTGGACTTTTTCACCCCCTCCATAAATCTTCGTCCGCGAAGCCAAGCCAAAGAGAAGAAGAGATGATATCCTTCCACCATTTAAAACATACAGGGTTGCAGATTAATTGGATGAAAGGGCATGTTTCCATGCTTTCTGACTAATTAAAAAAAAACACAAAATCTGAACTCAAAACTTCAAAGGGTGAAATGTCAGGATTACACCAGGTGCCACATACTAATACAAGGAAAGAGCAAATGATTATAAAGCAGGAGAGAAAATTTAGATTGATGAGGCATTGGGAAATAAAGGCAAGCTGCAAACAAGATCAAGGTGTGGAAAGTGTTAATAAGGCAAAAAATAATAAAAAAGATGCTACGAATACTTGCAGCGTTCACAATAAAGTATATGAATTAATGGAACAATAAGATATATAAATAGGCATAATTTAATTGGCATTATGGAAACAAAATTACCAAATGATAGTTGTAATGTTGGTAATGGCATGAATCAGGAAATGAGCATGGATAATATTTAGTTTAATCTACATACAGAGTGAACAAGTCAGCAGTGATGAGGTGGAGAATGAATTAATGTCTCGGAGATAATTCTCCAGAATAGTATATTGATGAATTGGTTGTGGAAAAGGCTTATTGAGATCTTAATTTAACCAATAGCAATGGGTTAGTTGATAATCTGGGTGTAACAAAACCTTGAGAAAAGAGTGATCATAATATGATGAAGTGCTACATTTAATTTGAAAATGATGATGTTTAATTGGAAACTCAGGTCTTCAACCATAAGTGGGAAGTGGGGGAAATAGATGGTGGATAGACAAATTCATTTTTAGGAAATGATGTGCAAATGACAGTGAAACAAAATAGTGTTCCACCCAACGGGTGCAAATAAAGATAGTAATAAATCCAAGAAAGAGGCTTACAAAGTTGCCAAGAATAGTAGTAAGCCTGCAGTTTAGAAGAACAATGCTTTTCATTTCAACAAAGGAGGAACAAGACAGATGAAGGAGGCGAGACAGAACACAAGATTTAACACAAATGCAGGTTGTAGGAGCTTCCATAGATTTGTAACAAAGGCCAGCAAGAGCAACTGTAAATTCTTTATAAAGAGTTCGAGATCAAACAGCATCATCCTCTCAGAATTAATCAACAAACTCCAAGACCTGGGCCTCAATAACCCACTGTGTATTTGAATCCTAGATTTTCTTATTTCCAGATGCCAGTCAGTGCAGATTGGTAAGAACTTCTCCACAATCTCTATTAGCACCAGAGCACCACAGGGCTATGTTCTGAGCACCCTGCTCTACACCTATGTTTGTGTGGCTTGGTACAACACCACCACAACCATCTGCAAATTTGCTGATGAATCCACAGTCATGGGCTGTATACAAAAAGGGAATGAGTCAGCATACACGAAGGAGATTAAAAACTTGGCTGACTGGTGTACTAAAAACAACCTCCCACACAACGTCACCAAAAACCAAAGAGATGATTGTAAACTTTAGGGAAGGAAAGCAGTGACCATGTAGGATCAGAGTTGGAGTGGGTGAGCAAATTTAAATTCCTGGGAATCATCATCACAGAGGAACTTTCCTCAAACCAACATACTATTGTCACCATCAGGAAACCATTCAGTACCCCTACTTCCTCAGGTGTGGCAGATGTTTGTCTGGCAATGGAAACCTTGGCAAATTTCAACAGATGAGTAGTGAAAAATGTAAAGCTTTATGGATTCTGGAATTGTATATGTATATTAGAAGGCAGCAAATGTGGTCCATTTAAAAATGAGGGAGAGAGAAAGTAGAGTACTACTGACCTGTTCATCTAACATTAAGTATAGGAAAGTATTGAATCCACACTGAAGAATTTATTAACAAAACATCTGAAGCAATAAAAGGATTTAGCAGAGACAACAATTTAAAATAAACCAACTGAAGCACATCAGGGTGGGATTGATAGAAAAAGCTCATGGAGAACTCGTAGATGTCATCTATTTGGATTTTCAGACATGTTTTGAAAAGATCAGCACAAAGTTAATAAACAAGGTTAGAACACATGGAGTTCAGATAAGATACCATTTATTTTCATGTAATAAAGCAGAAATTATATTACATAAAATTGCATTTAGCCTGCCATATGGCAGATAAAGATTCACCATTAGTATTGCCTGGCACCCCAGAAAGGCAGACAAAGACAAACAAAAGAGGCTCCCCCCAGATGAACCTAGTGTCTGGATTCACTTCCAGCACTCTGTAGCCTTTGCAGTTGCACAAGACTCCAGTTCAGTTCAAACCATTGGCAACCAGAGTCCAGAGCCAAACCTCTGACACAATGAGAAAGCCTTCAGTGCCCAGGACCTTTTCGAAGCCTTCCTTGCTCTCAGCATCTTCTCAAATCCTGGTTCTCATGACCCAGTCTCCAGTGGCACACATCTTGGCACGTGTCCTTTGACCTCAAGTCTCCAGCAATCTATATGGGTTCCTCACTCGTAAGTCACCAACAGCTCATTGCATGAGTCTACTCTTCAACCAAAAAAACCCTCACTGATTCCCCCACCTTGGACACCATCCTTAAGATTGCGTCCTCTGCTCTCTTTCTCAATGTGGGGCCTTCTCCTGGTTACTGGCTCCTTGCAAGAGTCCGCTGTTCCCCCGGAATCTGCAACCCCTTGAGAACACAGGTGCTGCAATCTTGGTCCCAGATCCTGCAGGTGCAGGATTTTAAATAAAATAGTGTCAGCTCCTTTACCAGGCCATTTATACCTGTACAGAGCTGTTGGCAGCAGCACTGAGCAGTAAGATCCTGCAGGGGAGCACTATGTCTCCACTCTCCGCTCTCCCCTTCTGCATCAGTGGCAGCACTGCCATTGCAGCAGTTCCAACATAAGATACAGATATGAAATTAATTATTGGACAGCAAGCAAAGATAGTGAATTATTTCATCTTTCTCAATATGGCAATCTCTAACAAATGTGGAGCTACAAAAATTGCGGCTTGGGTCCCAGCTATAATGACCCAAGCTCCTATGGTCCCAGTCCCGGCTTGGGTGCAACACAATCCAAGACACTAATTTGGTTGGAGGAATTTAATCTTATTTTTCCAAGTTTGCTAAGATACAAAACTAGGTGGAGTTGTGAGTCAAGATGAGGTAAAGAGACTATGACGCGATATAGACAAATTGAGTGAGTGGGTGGGAGCGTGGCAGACGGAATGCCATGTGGAAAACTTTGAAACTACAGGTGAGAGATGTCCAAAGGGATGTCACTGAAGTCCAATATGCATTATGGCAACAGAAAGTTTGTTGTCATTCTGATAGGAATTGCATATAGGAATAAAATATCATAATGCAATTAGCTTGATAAGATCATACTTGGCCTACCATGTACTTGTTGGTCTCTCTTCCTGAATTACTAGGCTGGTTTAATGGTGGCATTTGCTATATAAAGAGAGTAAGTGGGAGGACAAAGCAAAGCACTTGGGAGACGAGATCTACAGCTAACATTTTTTGGTGTAATGATTTACTCAGTCAGTTGGTTCCATTACTTTTGCTATCATTTGCCTGTCCTCCATTTCCTCAGTTCTTTCTAACATTTTTTAAGCTCTATTGGCACTTTCCTTGGAGCATGGACTACTGGCTTACAGTCTGGGTCTGTGGTGATGTGATACTTGAAGTCTTCAAAGTACCCGACTGTATCATCGAAGCATTCAGGGTATATGTTGATAAGCTCGGCCTTGTTTGTGATCGGCGGGGTAGTGCTCATGCATGGTGTCACTGTCAATCCTCTTACTTTTTTTCCCCCTCATGGATCATGGAGATTAACTGTAACTCCTGACAGCTATTCAGACATAGATTTGCTTGTTTGTCAACGTAATCCACAAAGGATGTAGATGTGATGCTCTTTCCTTTATGCCAGCCTCTGATTTGGGTTTTTCCTAGCTGTTTGATCACAGATCCACCATAGGCTGTGAGTGTGATGTCTGCAGTCGCTAGTATGTCTTCCTTTGTGTATCTGTTCATTGTTTTCAGAGAAACTCTGCCAGTTAGACTCTGAGTGGAAGGATGTTACTTTGCGATCCAGTGTCCAGCTTTATTTCAGGTTGAATGTTGTAGGGCCGATTCTGATTATTCTCTTTACTTGGATCGTAGTGTGCAACTCATTTCTCCCTCTGTTTTCACTCTGACATTTTGTGAAGGTGCATTGTTTCTATGTCTAGTGTCAACGTGTCAGATTCATCATTGTCACTTCCATCTACATAATGTATTTTCTGCTTGTATCCTTTCTTCACTGGCACTTTTATTTTCTTCATACCAGACCAGCACATCTTTTCCCACTGATTGGCTTTCCCCACAGATCCTGCATTTAGAACCATATGCAGGGCATTTCTTGCAGTCATTAAGGGGGTGTAGTCTGCTGCAGGCCTTGGGGGTTGGTGGCTTTCTTGGTGTGTGCTTTATACCATCGACCCTTCCATCTCCTTGTGTGTTGGCCTGTGTGGAGAGGGACTGGATTTGCCTCCTGATGGCCTTTAAGGCCCTAGCTGTGTCCACTGCATTTGCCAGTTTTAAACTATCTTTCCCTACAAGAACCTTTTGTACCTCGGGATGGGCTTTTCCTCAGGTCAGTTGGTCAACTAGGCCTTTCTTCGATTTGCATTTTGTGACAACATTCTTCAGCCTGGCGAGGAAATTATCCACTTTTTTTAAAATTTGACTCTTGATTTAGGCTCTGGAAATCATATCATTTGACTCCGTGGTTTGATCGAGGTTCCAGGTGAGAGGACAGTTTCTCATATATACTCTAGATCATTCTCTTGTGTCTTGGTAAGCTCCCAGCTGTTGAATAGGTCTATTCCTCATTTTCCCCATCCAGAGAAGGATTTAACCCAACTTTTCCTCCTGTACAGTCCCTTTTAAAGGCCAAGTTTCACTTCTGCCAAAATTTATTGAAGGTTTCTATGACATCACCGGCCTCCCAATCCATTAACGGGTGCAACACTAGCTATTTATTTCCATGCAGGTAATAAGGTGATGATTTCTTTATTTTTGAGCAGATTTCTGGTGTTTGTCAGGATACAAATATTCAGAGTGCTTGAAACGACCAGGCCTGTAATCTTAAATTTGCAAAATTTGAAGCAGATCTCATTGCAATACATGATAAATCTCACAGTGTATTTGCCTTATCTGAACAATCTCAAACGAGTATCATAATTTTACAAATGAATTTAAGTTATTTATGATTGTGGTGAGGAAAAAGGTCTTTATACAGAGGGCAACAAATCTTTGGAATGCTCTACTTCAGAGAATGTGGAGATTCAGTCATTGCATTTATTCAAAATGAAAAATACACCGACAAATTTCTGAACATTGAGGCGATCAAAGGTAGCTCAAGAAGATGTCAAAAACCTACCAAGATCACGATGAATGGTGGAACAAATACAAAGGCCCAAATGGCTTCCTGCTCCTCTTTTTATTCTTTTGTTGACATTTGAATGTAGATCTTCTTTTCTCTTTGGCTTGGCTTCGTGGTGTGCCGTAGGCTCGTTGGTGACTGACAAGTCTGATGCAGAACAGGCAGGCACGGCTGCAGTGGTTGCAAGGGAAAATTAGTGGGTTGGGGTTGGGTGTTGGGTTTTTCCTCCTTTGTCCTTTGTCAGTGAGGTGGGCTCTGCGGTCTTCTTCAAAGGAAGTTGCTGCCCACCGAACCGTGAGGCGCCAAGATGCACGGTTGGAGGTGAGATCAGCCCACTGGCGGGGGGTCAATGGGGCGGGCACCAAGAGATTTCTTTAGGCAGTCCTTGTACCTCTTCTTTGGTGCTCCTCTGTCTCGGTGGCCAGTGGAGAGCTCGCCATAGAACACGATCTTGGGAAGGAGACGTGACCCACCCAGCGCAGTTGGGTCTTAAGTTATTTAGAAATGCACAAACAATAGGATTAAATTACCAATGGATTTAGACTTTCCCAGTAAAAAGCCAGATCACCATGGCTTGAAAGTATGAGCAAAGGGAGATTTTTTTTTTAATTGCATCCAGTAAAGCTTAAGTCAACACATTCTTTTTTATTTCAAGAAAATACTTTATTCAAACGTATACAGTAAATATAATTGGCATGTCTTCCTTTTTATTCATTGTACAATTATTTTAATATATTATCTTACAATGTTTCAATGTCACTCACGTTTCATCAGGCAAAGAGCCCTTGAAGTGCATGTGGGGCTGTTGCACAAGATTCAAACCTTGGTCGACAATGATGACAGGATCCTATACTGTGGTCCTTCTAGAGGCCTGAGTGGCCAATACACTGAGCTTCATTGAATCTTTTTACACACATTCCTGAACTTTAGAATAAAGTGACAGCAGTTGCTTGTGGATATCTCCTTACACTATGAATGACCAAATTTCAAGCAGAAAGAAGTAAATCTTCTAGAGAGTTAAATGATGAAATAATCCATGTTTGTCTCAGTAGACATTCCTGGGAATCTATTATGCAGTTACTTGGGATGAACTTTAACAATGACTAGAAAAGTTTCCTAGATTTAAGTGTCAGTAGGAGCACAGAGAGGGAATTATAAATTGGCAGGTTTTGAGGTTGTTTTGGAGAAGAACAAGGATAAACTGAAAATTAAGGTTCAAAACTGGACAGAAGTAGTGATTTGCAGGAACATCTATATAACCAGAGGGAATCATTCAAAATTAATACCCGTAGATTAAAAAAAGAACTCTGGACGTCGAGGGATGCTGAGGGTTAGAAGAAAAAAAAAGTTGCTTAGAGAGCAAAAGCACAAATTTCCCTGCAGGAGTATCTCCTTAAAAAAGGAGATACGAGATATCACTGACAGAAAAAGAAGTGAAGGAAAATCCCAAAGCATGTTACGAACATGTTAAGAGCAAGCATAACCAAGGAAAGAGTGAGTTCCATTAGGGATTAAAAAAAAATACCTTTGCATGGAGCCAGAGGATATAGGTGAAAATATTCAGTAAAATCCTTACCCAATTCAAGACGAGGTAAAGATAGTGTACCTGGAGAAATCAGGGAGGAAGGGGAATGCCAAAATCTAAAACTAGCTACTTGAAAAGTTATTTCACTGGGCTTAAAAGTTGATAGATCCCCAGGCCCTGATGTGTTCAATGTCAGCCTGTTTTTTGTTTAAAAGCATCATCTATTTATTACACACTGGATCTAGTCATTTTGTCTTAACATTTGCATTCTCATTTTAGGTGATGGAGGTCGTAGGCAAGCTCTCTCTGATAGGTTCCATGTATGGTTTCCAAATTTGTTCAAACATTGTGACTTTAGTTTTTTTAATTATATGTTATTTTTTTCCATTGGAATACATTTATTCATTTCCATGTACCATTGCTGTACTCTCAGGCTGTCTTCCATTTTCCAAGTTTTTTGGCTATCGTTAAGGCTATCATAATGATTTTTTTTTGCACTTTATCCAATTTGAGGCCTAATTCTCTACTTCTTATGTTACTTAAAAAAATATATCTCAATGTCAGCCTGTTGTTGAAGGGAAGGGAGATAGCTGGGCTCTGATAGAAATTTTCAAATCTTCTCCTGCTTCAGAAGAGGTGACAGGAAGATTGCAAATGTCCTCAAGGACAACAGGGAAAAGTTAGGTTAGCACATGCCAACAAATCTAACCTTAGTTGGGAGAGACATTGTTGGAAAACAATGAACAGATTTAATTGCAAGTTATAGAAGCATGGATTAATGAAGCATTTTTTTAAAAAAGGGAAACTCCTATTGTACCAATTTGATTGAGATTTTTCAGGGTAGGTTGATGAGAATAGTGCAGTTAATATGGTCTACATAAACTTGAGTGAGGGCTTTGATAAGGTCTAGAATAAGAGACCAGTTCAAAAGAAACCTTCCATCAAATCTGTTTCAGAACCAATTTCCAAGCTTCCATGAATTCAAAATGCACTTGGTGACAGGAGGCAGAGGATGATAGTTGGAGGTTGTTTCACACTGATGCCACCACCCCACCCCCCACCCCGCCCCCCAATTAAAAACCTGTAACCTATGGTGAATCACAAGGACCTCAGCTTAGATACTTAATGGACTTAGAAGAATTTCTGATCCACTGTTGAGACTCTTTGCAAGTTGATCTTCTCAATGAGAAGCATAACAAGTTCAAATTCTGTGCACGGTTTCGGCAGCAGCTATATAGATTGGACTCTTGGTCAATGTTATGATCTTCCAAGACATATGCCACCATCTTACATATAAAAAAAGAATGTGATGTGGAAAATAAATGCTAAGCTTGACAGCAATTCCCACTCTCTGTGAATGAAAAAAATTCATTGCCTTTGCAACAAGATGCAGACCCTTCATGGATCTTCAAGCAACAATTTAGAACATTGAGTGATTTGTTTCAGTGTAGTGCCCCCTACAGGTGTTCCATGACTTTATGTGCACTGTGTATAAAAACAGATGCCAGGAAATTCATGCCCTGAAAATACAAATAAGCACGCTGTAGATCATGTACTTTGCCTCACATTCCTTTTATTAATGTCAATGAATTGCGAAAACAGAATGCAATACATGAATGGAGTACATTTAGGCTACTGACTGCAGTTTGGTTTTAAAGAAAAAAACAAACACCACACAATCAAGTTGATTGAAAATTCTTGATTAAGACAAGCAGGGTGCAATTTTCCAATTTTCCAATATTTCCGTAGTATTGAACTCAGAGGTGGCCAAGATGAGCTGAATTGAAGTGCAAGTTTGTAAAGTAAATGAAGCTTGCTAAACAGCCAGCTGGCCCAAGAGCACACTTCAGTGAATCTTTGTATCCACACACTCCACACACTCTTCTAACCAAGCTCGACTGATACCAATGTACATTTTCTGCAGCAATTTCTTTGATACTTAAACATACCTTTTACTGTTCACTTGTTGCTGAAAGATTGAGGGAACATTTTGTCTAAACTCATCGGTAGATGTTCTGGGAGGAAAAATATCAATTGTTTACAGTCTCTTACATCAATTATTTTGGAACTTGGCATTATAAGAATAAGTTATTTTCCAATTTATCAGTGATCCCAGTGGCAACACCTTTCAATCTGCAGACACAGAGCTTGAATGGATTCAAGAAATACTTTCCTTCAGAAAGCTCATTACTTTTCCACACCAAGTAATAATTGTGACAGTATTGAGTGCCAAAAAAAATACCCAGGATTACACATGTTACCAAAAAATAAAAATAGTAGCAATATGAAAGTTATAAGTTACAGTATTCATAATTTAGTCCCTCGAGGCCACATTTTGTAGAAGGAGCAATGAAATTGATTAGGTTAGCATGCCACCTGTCAATTCAGGTGTAATCCAGGCTGGGGGGGGGGGGAAACAAAACAGAAGATGAAACATTGATTTTACAGACTTGATGTTGCATTTTACTTAAACATTTCAGAGCAGAAAAGGGACAAAACTCAAGAGTATACACTCTCCAGCATTGTGTTTTTATATTGTACACTTACGAAATACCTTAATTACAAATGTTGCAATCCAGTATATAATAAATCCTAAATGCAATCTCATAAATGGAATCCTTGTTCAAATACTAGTTTTATGTAAAATCCTCAAAAATATGCATTGAAATAATCTAAACATTCTTGATAAGCAGTTCAATCCATCAGAACAACCAAGGATTTGGACTGCATTTCAGTCTAAAATCCCACATTTTGTTTGTCTTTTAATCACATAGAATCCTCCCAGTACCCAAAGATTAAACAGATATGTGAAGCATTCTGTGGCATGGTGCTTCTCAGTAGAAATCCTGTTATCACTGAAATATCAAGCAACTTTTCTGGGTTATTGTAGCTCTGATCCAAAACATTTGAGATAAAAAGTTTCATTAAAAAACAAGAAAAAAGTTTGTCCAATTAAAGTAAACATAACTCTCACAGATAATGGAGACCCTCACAGAAGCAGCAAATGGAAGATATATCAATATCCCTTAAAGCTACCCATGTCCATGATTCAAGAGGGAAATGGCCTCAATTCCCCCCCTCCCCAAAAAAAAATCAAACAAAATTCTCATTACGTGATGGGACCTAGATCCTGGCAAATTGGATAACTAGGTCTGTGAAGAGGGCTTGAAACTAAATAGTGGGGAGCGTTTCAACTGATTGGTCATGGATAGTTAAAGTAAAAAGACTTCTTCAAGTGCATTCTTCACCAACAATGCGCCTGCAGAAGCGGAAGTGGACCTGTGGAATTGCCATTCAGGTGGCAGCACTAAAAGTGCAGTGCTGGCCACCTGAAGGGACAGCTGCACTAGAGTCACCTCTGAGCGCACTCCGGCTCCTGACAGTGTCAGCTGTACTCCCACCCACTGACTTGATGTCATTTTGAGCGTGACTAGAAGGAGCACAGGATGATGGCGGACCCGGAGCAGGCAAGAGTCATAATGATGATGGCTTCAGCCTTTGAGTATTAAGAATGAGATACGTCAAATCCTTGGTAAGGCCATTAATGCTGCTGAAGCTCTTCAAACATCCTTGAGATCTGAAAATTGTATTCGTGCAATCAGGAGAAGGTTCCTGAAAAGATTGTGGGCAAGAAGGCAGCAGTTAGAGGCTGAACGATGCACATAGGGTAGATGCCACAAAGGTGAATGCTGCTTGTCAGTCAATTAGCTGTTGTGACACATCGGTCTCTCTGGAGGTTGAACTGACCGCAGGGTGCTGAGATCTGGAGTAATGTCCTCATCAAATTTGATGATGCTGAGTGGAGGAGACCTTTTTGTATGTCGCGTGGCACCTTTCACTTTGTGCTGGAGCTCATAAAACCTCACCTGAAGGCTCACAGATGCGACTTGCAGCAACCATTGGAGCCTGCACTTCGATTAGCTGTGGCCTTGTGGTGGTATGCCAACCCTTGTGAGTATTGATCCATCAGTACCATCTTTGGAATATGCGTCAGCACCGTATGCATGGTGGTGCAGGAGGTGATTGCCGCCTTGAGGAAGTTCCTCTGTCAATGTTTCATCTCCCTGCCAAGTGGAACACATCTCCAGGAGACCATTGATGGCTTTGCGCAAAGGGGATACCCAATGTGTGCTGGAGCCATTGATGGGTCACATATTCCCATTATTACCCCCAACGTGGATGCTACAATCACAAAGGGTAGCACTTGGTGGCCAGTCACAGGTTCTGGTGAGTTAAGACTTTATTAATCTTTATCATCTCACGTCTCAATGTCTATAACTTCAATGTGCCATCCATTCATGTTACAGCTTCTCAGATGTGTTTGTGGGTTGACCGGGCTGCATGCACGATGCCCAAGTGCTTGCCAACTCTCCTCTGTACAGAAAGGCTGGATACCTCTTCCCACGTGATGTTCACCTTTCAAAGTTCTGTGTGTCAATGTTATTCACGCTTATTGTGTCAATGGGCAGGTTTACGGATTAACTACTTTTCTGCATTGTTGTATCCGCGGTTATCAAAGAATGTTGACGGAGTGGAGGTTCCAGTGCATCTTGTGGGTGATGCAGCATACTCCCTACGAACCTGGCTGATGAAGGGGTTCACACAGCACCGAGTATTGGATCCGGATCAGTGAAGATTTAACAAGCCCCCTAATTCGGCAAGGATAGTGGTGGAATATGCATTTGGCGGTCTAAAGGCCACTAGCAGTGCCTGTCCAAGTGTCTGGATATCTCTACCGCCTTAGTCCCAGATGTTGTGTTTGCCTGCTGTGTACTGCACAATATGTGAGATTAACAAGGAAGACTTCCTGTCAGAGTGGACATTGGTTGAAGCAGATGATCCTGCACCTCATAGTGCAGGTTGACAAGATCAGCAGGCCCATGGGCACCAGGCCATCTATTCTGTGATTATGTCCATACTGTAAGGGGAAGGGTTGAATCCCAGGGGTATCAGCTGCCACTTGGGTATGTCCCTGCCACCCAGCTCCCCCATTCCCACAACTTGCTCCCTCCTCCACCCCCACCTTCCATGCGGTGACATGAGCCTACTGTCTGGCACGGTGTTCTCGTGAAGGAATGGTGCATATAATTGAAACCTGAGACTTCTGTGCTTGTCAAAAAATTTAATAAAAATCATTTTTCAAGAAACCTTATTGCTTCATAAATATCTGAGGTAGATAACATGACAAACATTTCAACTTATGCTTAAAATAGATGGAATGGACAAAACACAGTCCAAATCCACTCCACACTTGAGCACCACACAGAACAAACACAAAAGCAATAAACACAACAAACACCTCCACCTGGCACTATAACATCTCACTGCTGAGTGTTTCAATCCTTAAAGTGTTGCACAGAACATTGCACATATTAGGGGTTCATGAACAAGAAAAGTGAACAGTGAGTTTGCAGCATTAAGGAAGCTTAGTCAGACACACACCTCATTCCAGCCTTGACAGGATTGAGGTGGAGGGGGTGTTGAGGAACCTGTCCTGGACCCCAACATCTCAGTCATATCCAAGCATCCACTACCGCAATCCACTGGTATGGAATGAAATGGCATGCTGGCTGGAGGGGCCAGGTACATGCGATTAGGGTGACCATATGACTGTGGGAATGGGGATGGACAGGGCTCCATTCGCATGACCAATCTTTTGAAGATGGCAGACTGGGCATGCTTGTCCACTTCGAACCAAAGCATTGCTTCCTACTCCTCCCTCAGGTGGACGAGCAGGGCTCTCTCCTGATCCAGTGACTCCTCTGCACACTGGTGGTCCCCCCTCTGTCCTCCCTGACAAGTGCCGTCATTGTCATCTGCAGCTCCTTAATGAGAACTTGAGCCTTAGTCAACTGCTGGCACTTGTGTCTGGGACCAGAAGCTGTGGATGGAAAGAGGAAAAGTGCATCAGTATTGGACTTGTGCTTCTCCATACACACAACCTCAATGCTACTGTACCTGTGTTCTGTGGTGAGAGTGTCACCTCGCCACTTCCAGGGATGGTGAACTCTGCACTGCCTCTCTCGGGGGCATCCAAATCCATGCCAGGGGAGTCCTCGGTGGCGGCCTTCACCTCCGGGTCTGGCATGTCTCCTCCATCATTGCCACTGGGTGAGGCTTGAGATGCCTCAGTGATGAACTCTGGGGAATCAGGTCTCTCCAGAGCACTGGCTACTTTCAAGAGAGTAGCTGAGCAGCTCGCCCCCCAGATAGTGTGGCACTGGTCGAAGTACTGCCACTCCTTGCACCCAATTGCTACTCATCCTGTTGTGGTCCAGGACTGCATAGAACTTCTTCCTCAGGTTCTTCAGCCTTGTATCCACCTGTTTCTTTTACTGTGGCTATGACAATATGCTGAGAGTACTCCAGATAGGTGCTCAAATGTGGGACCATCCCCCACTGTCCCAGTGAGCTCCCTTTCCTGGGATTCCTGAGACAGATGGTCTAGAAGCAGTCTTACCTCTTCTTCACACCAATTTGAAGCCGTTTTTGGAGCCATAGTTTGAATCTAACATTTTTCTGTAAGGCTGAAAAAAATTGACTGTACCTGCAATACCCTGCCTGCAAAATGTGTTTCAAAATTTTGCGCCAGGTGTCTCGGGCTGATGACATCACTGCCATGTCATCAGCCCACCCCTTTGGCGGCCAATTTCAGGCAGCTGCATTCAGGTGCCGGGGGGGTGGGGGGGGGGCACTGGTGCTACAGTGATTATCCCTTCCAGAGGAGGGTTACAAACTTCGCCTCGCATGCGCCTCCTGCACTCTCAAGTGGATTCCCGGCAGCCACATATTGGCATAATATGCGGCTTTACATAATATGCGGCTTTACATCAGGGGATTTTGGCCACCCGAAAGTGCCTAAAAAGAGTTTGGATAAAGTGAAAGCAAAAGTTATAAAAAGAGAAATGTAAGAGTAGAGTGTATAAAAGTTAAAGCAAAAGGCAAAGATTATCACATTTTAAAAGCACAATGAATACAAGGGCACATTGTGTGAATGGTGTGGTGTTTAAAACAAAGTCAGGGAACTTGTGGCACTAATCAGTAATAGGGTATGATTTAGTGGCCATTACAGAAATGTGGTTGCAGGGAGGAGAGGATTGGGAATTATTGTAAATGTTCAATGATATCAAGTAATACGATAGGACAGGCAGGAAGGTAAGGGAGGTGAGACAGTACTAAGTCAAGGATGAGATCAGGGCATTAGTGAGAGATGATGCAAGCTCTAAGAAGCAAAATATTTAATCCATCTGAGTAGAGATTAGAAACAGTAAAGGGGGAAATAAACACTGGTGGGAGTTGTCTTTCAGCCATTGTTGCATTTGGAAGAGTATCAAGTTCGGTGGGTTCACAGGAAGACAAGTCTGGACACAATCACAGGTAACTTTAATGAAGAAACAGGAGACAAACAGGGGAGAACATCAAATTGTTCTCAATGACTTTACTGAATAACAAAACTATAGACATTCACATCAGAGCCAGGTTAAACTCCGATACCAATGGCTATCTATACTCTACATGCTCATACACTCTACATACAGGAACTTTCATGCACACTACTGGTTCCTTGTACCAACCGATGCAGTGTGGTTCTCTGCAATTACTGATCTATCGTATCACTGTGGCTCATCTTAAGTCTAGTGCTCATATTTCATGTATTCTTATGTTCCTTCTACATGTCATCATCAGTAGCTACCTCCTCAATTTAAGAAAAAGCTTATCTCCATCAAAGGCAACAAAAAAATAATCTCCTTTTATAAACATGATGAAATGATTTCCTGTTGCATGATTAATCACATTGTAAACAAGGATTTTTTTCAGGTATTTTACACATTAAACATTACCACACCAGTGGTTTTTAAACAATGTTAGCTGTATATCGCGAAGTGTTCCTAAACTACGTGGACTTTACATCACTACTCTGAATGGATTACAAAGTTCTTGCTGTCTTTTGCATCATAATTCAATTACCCAGTAAGTCAGATGATACATGATCATTTCAGAAAGCATTTTAATCCTGGCAAGTAGAAGGGAACCTTCTGGACTCAGCTGGCTACTATCTGTAAATTTTTCTTAAAAACTCAGATCACCTAGTTCCAACTTTAATGGACAACATGCATCCAACACATGCTAATCAAAGTTTAATCAAGGAATTGGGACTCTGATAGTTTAATAATATTTAGATTGAGCAATGAAGGTATCATGAAATACTCTCAGAAGGTTTGCATAATAAAAGGTCAATTTCCCTTCCTAAATGTTTGTATTGACCTTTTACTAACTGCTTCAATTTCCAATAGAGAGAAAATAAAGAAAAATTTAAATTCCTCTTCATGTTTTAGTGAGCACCATAAAAATTATTCCTATACTGTTATCTAGTCATCCATAACTCTTTGTTGTCTTCTTTCGGAAACTTACATTTCCCCTTAAAATCTATACAGGCAGTGCCAGAGTTAAAAATGTCCAATTGACAAACAACACATAGTTACAAACAAGCAAGCTAAGCAGAAGTAGAATGGCATCAACTTCTGGTTTGAGCGTGGTTGCCATAATTCTATTAGTGATATCCAAAACTTGTTAAATTTTGTAAGCATTGTGTCACCAAAAGTCATTGCATTGGTCCCACCCACCCCCCCCACCCAACCAACAGCCCGCCACCAACCCCCACACCAATCTCTGGGAGTGTGGGGAAAGAAGCAGTGGCATATGCAATCACAGTAGCACTGTTAGGCTATGCTGCATGCTGCCTGGGCAAAGCAACGGGCAGGCAGGGACGAGCAGCCCAGTAGAAGGGAGGAAAATGTGATTAAAAGTATTATTATTATATACTGAATTATTATATTTAAGATGTTTTAGTGGTTTGGGAAGTGTATACAAAGGTAATACATATACTATATACAAAGATAAACATTTGACTAACTGATGTTAAATAAGGGCCGTATATACTGGCCAAATTTGGGTTAAAGACAGACTTGGGTAACAGAACTCGTATTTAAATGGGGGGTCTGCCTATAGTCAATTTAACCTCAAAACTTGGCATTTTATTTTTTGGCATGAATAGATTTTTTTTTTAAATGCAGTCACATTTAGCCTCATAAACCTATTAATTTAAAATAATGGTAACTTCCACATTTTGAGACCTTGGTTACAAGGACTCAAACATTTTTCTGAACTAATTGCTCTTAAATAATGATTAAATAGTTGGAACCTTCAGCCATTCTGGTCATCTTTCTCAGGGTCTCCAAAACATCAGCATCATCTGCTCAGAGCAACTCAGTGCAATCTAAGAGAACTTTCATTTTGCATATTCCTTTGTTAATGCAAACTAAAATCTACAGACTTCCTATTAACTATCTTGTACTGTGCACTTATTTAATATGGAGTCAGCTAATACCCAACTTTTACATTTTTATATATTAAAAAAAATGATCTTTAACAGTCTTTTGTGTATTACAGACATGCCTGAAATTTCCAATTTTTGGTTCAAACCATAGCACTTATTCACATTAAGTGATATCTGCCCCTCACAGGCTGATTTTGCAACTTCTTCATTTGTTCTCAATTACTAACTATTTGCATATTTTTTTAAACTCATCAGCAAATTAAAGAAAAATCCCATTAAGTCTTTCTACTGGACCATCAGTAAAAATGATGAACCTTCTGAAAATGTATTCATAAGTTGGCAACGACATCAGATCTATTACCAATTTATTATGTTTGGGTTAAACTAACCCATATTTAAAATATAGCAATTGTCAAAAAACCAAATTCAATTTAAATATTAATGCTAGCATACATGCAGCTATTAATCTTATCTGTATCATAATTTAAGTATTGGAAAGCATCAAGGTCATTCTATCCAAAGAATATGTAGAGTTGATCAACAATTTGCTTTTCAGTCTTGCATGTTAACAAAAGCATTCAACATAGATATGACATTTAATGATACCCGATCTTGATTCTTAATAGATATCAAACATGCTACCAGTACTTTGAGCAAATATTTTTAACATTCTGTACTTTCTTGGTGTTTGGTGTTCATTAAAACTGCTATTAATAGCAGTATGAGCAGTATCAATATTTTGATTTTGATTTTTGATCACTATAGAGTCATGGATTCATATAGCACAGAACATGCCATTTGATCTAATCTATTTATGCTGGCAAGTTAGCATTCTGGGCTTGTCTTATTTGCCTGTATTTTACCATATCTTTCTAAAGGGTTCCCATCCATACATCTGTCTTTGTGAATGTCAAAAATTGGATCTGATTCCTTAGCTTCCTCTGTCAGATTGTTCCAGATACAGAAAGCCTTGCAAGTGAAAAAAAAGTTTCCCCTCAGAAGCTTCTCCCATCTCTCTTTCAACTATGCTCTTTAGATCTAGAATCATCTATCCTGGGAAAGGATGGAGCATTCACTTTATCCATGCCCTTCACCCTCACCCTCAGGGAATAAAGAACCAACCTATCCAACCTCCCTTTTTAACACCTGCTCACAACATGGTAAACCTTTTTCACGCCATTTCCAGCTTAAAACATCCTTCCTGTAGCTGGGGAACTGGAACTGCCCATGGCACTTCAAATAGAGACAATAAAGAAAGTTTGCAAATGCTGGGATCATGTGCAGCCCACCAAAGTGCTGGAGAAACTCAACAGGTCATGTGTCATCCTTAGAAAATAAAAGGTAATCAGAGTTTTGGCCCTAAGCCCTTCTTCAGGAGTCTAAATAGAAAGGGGTAATGGAGAGAGATGGGGGAAGGAGAGGAAGGAACAGGAGCATTAGCTAACAGTTAGGTGCTAGAAGAGACTGAGAAGGAGGAGTAAGCAAAGACTAAGAAAAATACCCCTCACATAGGAGAACGAAGGGAAGGGGGAAGGGAGCTATAACAAGCTGGGCAATTTACTTGTTAAACTGTGTTGTTCCCCCTTCTCCCCACCCTTTTAATTCAGGCAGCTGCAAGATTATCAGCACTCAACAAGGGCTCAGGCCTGAAACATCAACTGTTTTTTTTACTTGTTACAGATGCTGCATGATCTATTTCTCTGGCACTTTTGTGTACACTGTACTATTGCATGTGTGGTGTCATAAACATCTTGTACAATTATCATGAAGTCCCAACTTTTCTACTCAGTACCTGCCCAATAAAGCCAAAGCAAGTCGAACACTTTCTCCACTACAATTCCTAGCGTCTGCAGACATTGGTGTTGCAATCAGGCAAGTGTGAAATGGGTAAATGCATCGTGGGATTGAAATGATCCAAGTTTTTGCACGAGTGCAGGAAGGAAAGATTAAAGTTAAGGTATAAACTTTGCCATGGGAAAGTCACAGCAGGAGAGAAAGAAAAAGGAAATAAATATTTATTTATTTAAACAGCGTGTGAAAGTTGGTAACTCTATAGCGCACAATTTAGAAAGACGGTGGAGAAAAATCAATGGAGGAATTCCCCAGTATGTCGTGCGGCTGAGAAACCCCTCCATAAACGCTCTGTTGCTGCAGCTGCAGCTGGTCATACAGCCCTTTCTCTGCTGCAGGTCTACCATTGCTTTTCACTCCCCCCCCCCACATATATAAATTGTACACGATAGTGCTACTAACTTTCCCACGCTATATAAATTTTGCACTATAGTGCTATAAACTTTACCATGCTAGATAAATTGAGTACTAAAGCACTCACAAAGATTAGTGTATACAGAACCATTGTCATACCCACATTCCTGTTCGGCTCCGAATCATGGGTCCTCTACCGGCATCACCTACGGCTCCTAGAACGCTTCCACCAGCGTTGTCTCCGCTCCATCCTCAACATTCATTGGAGCGACTTCATCACCAACACTGAAGTACTCGAGATGGCAGAGGCTGACAGCATCGAATCCACACTGCTGAAGATCCAACTGCGCTGGGTAGGTCACGTCTCCAGAATGGAGGACCATCGCCTTCCCAAGATCGTGTTATATGGCGAGCTCTCCACTGGCCACCGAGACAGAGGTGCACCAGAGAAGAGGTACAAGGACTGCCTAAAGAAATCTCTTGGTGCCTGTCACATTGACCACCGCCAGTGGGCTGATATCGCCTCCAGCTGTGCATCTTGGCACCTCACAGTTCGGCGGGCAGCAACCTCCTTTGAAGAAGACCGCAGAGCCCACCTCACTGACAAAAGACAAAGGAGGAAAAACCCAACACCCAACCCCAACCAACCAATTTTCCCTTGCAACCGTTGCAACCGTGTCTGCCTGTCCCACATCGGACTTGTCAGCCACAAACGAGCCTGCAGTTGACGTGGACACTACCCCTCCATTAATCTTCGTCCGCGAAGCCAAGCCAAAGAAGAAAGAAAGCACTACAAACATTCCCAACCTGTTTAAAAATTGTTCGCTATTGCTATTTATTGCTAGCACATTTCCACGGTCCCTTATAAAGGTTTATATAGGTCAGCACAACACAAAAACAACAGGAGCTGACAAGCTCATACTGTGCTGTACATAAAGCTTAATTATGTTATAATTAGGCATGATTAATTTTGTTTAATTATAAGATAATAATGCATTGATCAGGATTTAGAGCATGTCCACCATCATTCAATGTGTCATGACATCACCCGTAGAAGGTAGAACAGTCCTAACCCCAGAAATGGCTCCTTGCAAGTGTGAAAGTGTCCCAGTTAGGAGTGGTCAAGTGTGAAAAGCCAAACCCCATTCCTATCCCAGGACACTGAATAGTCAATTTGTTGGACACAAGTGGAAAGGGGGTATTGATATACTGCTTTGAAAGCTGTAACAGTGGACAAGCTAAAGCTGGCATTTAAAGGAATAATATGATAAAAATTGTCATGCAAATACAATGTTACTAAATGTGATAGATCCAGAACAGATCAGGTCCCCCTAAACTGGACAGTATAAGCAGCAGAGGTGTTTATGTCCACAATCTATCACCTCACAGCCAGGTATTTCTTCAATTAAGCATTACTATCAACCCTGACCAAAAGAAAAATGATACTAGACATTTATAACACTAAGGTGATGATCTAAAGAGTTGCTATGTGCTTACTAAATTGTAAAAGCAATTTTCAATTATCTAAAATTATTGACTCGCAACCAATGAATCACATCAAAGTTCTACAGTCCAGTCATAAATGGTGATGAACATTTAAACAGCTAACAGAAGAAAGAATATCCAAGAATATTCCTGTCCCCAATGTCAGGGACCAGCATTAAAGTGCTAAAGGCAAGATTGAAGCATTTGCAACCATAGTGTTCTGATGTGCAGGATAAATGATCCATCTCAACTTTCTCTCAAGGTCTCCATCATCATAGAACTCAGCCGTCAGCCAATTTTACTCATGCCATCCAATATCAATAGTTTAGACAACAAAACACAGAAAAGGCCATGAGACCCAACAACATCTTTGGTGCAGGGTAAAATACTCATTCTCCAGAATGTGATATGCCTCTAGCCATACTATTCCAGTTCATTAACAAAATGACCATCTACCCAACAGGACATAGAAAATGCAGATTTGTTCCATTTCAAAAAAATAGGACAAATATAATCCGGCTAACTCTATCCAATCTACCTATTCTGAAAGCGATTGTATGAATCAGTAACAGTGATATTAACCAATGCATCAAATGTTTGCTCATTAATAACCAATTCGTTTTTTTACCAGGGCTATTTAACACCAGACCCTGACAGGCCTGGACTTCAACATGAATCAAAGATGAATCTGAACACACAAATTGATGATTACTGGGTTTACTGTTAAGGCATCATTTGATTTTTTTTTCCGCTGTGATCAAGTATCTGGATTCCTTAACCAGCAAAGACACCTGAAAATGTTCATCCACAGCCCCAAATATTCACTTGCTACTGTCCCCCTTTTGCTAATAATCAATGAGTTTGCATTGTAAAAACTCATTTTTCTAAACCTAGCCTTACAAATTTATGCTAAATGTCACACTAATACCAATGTCCCTTAAGCAATTCTTCATTGCCCCTCTTTGCCAGTCCCAGCACTTCCAAACGTACCTTGCCAGTGATTGTAGTATTCTTGTTGGAAACCCAATGATTTGTACAGGAGGATACTGCAAGTGACAACATTCTAACAAAGGGTCCCTGATCTGAAATACTAACGTTATTTTCATGTTCCCAGATGCTGTCTGGCATGCTGATGGCTTCCAAAATGTTCTGTTTATATTTTAAATTTCCAGCCCTTATCAGGGCTTACTTTCAAGGTACCTTACTTTCATTTACTGTTCAATGTAGTGCCATCACTCCACCAAGAATGACATCTTTGAACAAGTTATTTTATGCACTCCAGGAGTTTTCAATCTGTCCTTTATCCTTGCTCACCTTCATTACTTCTTCGCTGCTTGCCTTTGATAACCCTTTGGGCACAATGCACAATTCACTACATACTTCAGTTTGCAATGAAAATTAATAAAGCACAATCTAATAGATCAGATTTCAGATTTATTGTCAGAGTATGTCATAACATACAACCCTGAGATTCTTTTTTTTCTGTGAGTGAGGCAGATTTACCAATTATTGGTAGTGCAATAAAAAAATGTACACAGCATAAACATGTACTGTAAACAAAGAATTGTAAACAGATAACAAATGTAAACAAACTGACTGCAATACAGAAAGCATTATTTTTTAATCAATAAAGTGCACAAGTGAGGGTTCTTAAAAGAGTCCCTGATTAAGTTTATAGTTGAGGAATCTAATGGTGGAGGGGTAACAGTTGTTCCTGAACCTGGTGGTGAGTCTTGTGGCACCTATACCTCTTTCCTAATGGTGGCAACGAGAACAGAGTATGTGCTAGGAGGTGTAGATCCTTGATAATTGCTGCTGCTCTCTGACAGAAGTATTCCCTGTAGATGTTCTTGATAGTGGAGAGGGTTTTGCCTGTGATGTCCTGGGCCATTTCTACCAACTTTTGGAGGGCTTTATGCTCAGAGGCATTGGTGACCCATACCAAATGGCCAGCACACTTTCCACCACACCTCTGTAGAAAGTTGCCAGGGTTTCTGGTCTCACACTAAATCTCTGCAAACTTCTGAGAATGTAAAGGCATTGATATGCTTTCTTCACAATGGCATTAGTGTGTTGGGTCCAGGTAAGTTCCTCTGAGATAGTGATGCCCAAGAACTTAACTTTGCTCACCCTCTCCACCTCAGATCCCTCAATGATCACTAGAATTGTATATCTCTGTCTTTCCCTTCCTGAAGTCAACAATCCACTACATAGTTTTGGTGACATTGAGTGCAAAGTGCTTGTTGGTGTATCAAAGCCAAGTTTTCAATGCTGACTCATCACCTTTCTTTGTACAATCCACTACCATGGTATCAATGGCAAATATGTAAATGGTGTTTTTGTCATAATCGGGCCATATAGTCATGGGTGTAAAGTAAGTCAAGCACAGAATCAAAAATGCAACTCTGTGGTGCTCTGGTACAGATGGAGATTGTGGAGATGTTCTTACCCATCAAAGATAACTGAAATAGTATCTTGAAAATGTGCTTCAGCCATTAAAAATATACACATAGGTAATTTTCATTTATAACTACCAAAAAAGAAAATAAATGATCAAGACATGACACTAGTATTAAAAGGGTCATTCATAATTCTCTTTATGCATATTAGCTAGTGCTGTGCATCACCAATTCCAAATTCACTGGCTGAGGCCCCCACTCCGACCATGTCAAACATAACTTTCCTGAAAAGGAGAGAACTGAGGTCAATGATGGCGATTTTCTTAAAAGGATTTTGATCGCACAACTTAAATTTCTGTGATGTGTTCATGGACAAATACAACAAGATCTTAAAAAAAAAGCTTTTAGAGAGCAATGTGCCATAATTTCAGTGAAGGTAATGATGGGATATTGCAATTCCACAGCTACTTTTTGATTTTTCTTTTTTGCCTTCATCCCAGTTATTTCCTTTGTCTAAAAATGCTGCACCAGTTGCCCATAAACAATTGAAGATATTATCTTTTTCACTTTTTGACCATACATCTGATCTCTTTACCAATTATGTCAACTTATGAGCATTTAAACCACACAGTGCACATACCAATATGAACTCCTAACTGGAACTAATATATTGGAATTGAACAAAACATTTTAATTACTGAATTTTTCCATCTCTCATAACATTGGTGAAAAAGATCTGCTACAATAGAGGAGACTAGCTATTATTATCTTTGAAACCTTGTGCCTATGAACTGCATGCTTGAAAATACTAGGTTAATTAGAGATTAGTGAGGCATAGTTTGAAAAGTAATGATCATAAATGTTATGAAATGTTTCTCACACGTCATTACCAACTTTTACGTTGTGGATTGATCTCGCCAGGAATCAGGTGTCTATTTTTTTTCCTCAAATGTTTGTTATCATGTTTTTTTTTGGCAGTTTCCATGATGAAATTGTTCACCATATTGTTTTTTTTTGATTTGTCTTTAAATTGTTTGATTTTTAATACATCTACTATTTTTTTCCGGTTTAAAACAACGCCTGTTTTTTTTGTTAGTGCTCTATCCCATTCATTATAGTTCCGAACAACCTATTGTTACCACATATTATAACAGACCAACATGCCATTTGAGAAGATTCTCCCATTAAGCTATGCACACCTGTGCCTATGTAAATTCTTCTGCCTACCTTGTACTGCTGTGGTGTGGTTGTCTATTCTGCTGTCACCAGTCATGTTTGTTTGTTGGCCCTCATCCAGCAGTGTATGTTTTGAATGACACAAGTGAATGTTTCAAGAATCATTTTGGTTTCCCTTTCTATCTGCTGCACAATGCTTTGATCACACACTGAAGTACATGATGAATAATACATTGTGGAGATAATGGTGAACTTAATGCCAAATATTTGAATTAGTTGAATCAGTGAGGAGCTTAGAAGCATCTACTGTAGATCATAAGCCTCTGTTAATGCTTTCTATTTTCCTTTTAGAGATTATTTCCTTTGAGGTATGCATCCTTTCCACCCCCCCCCCCCCCCCCCCCGGAGTGGAATGTTAATGTACCTACTTTCACAAAGGCTAAACTGATTTTACAAATTTTGTTTTTAAATGATTAGACTCTTCTTTTTAAACTGACCAGAAATAGTTACTTCCTGCTAATCTGAAAATGCCGCTGATGTGAAGTATTGCTTTCATTAAGGAAATTTTTTTTTTAATTTCCTGCTGCTTCAATAAATAACCATTGATCATCCACTCAAGGACAGGCAATTAAACAAGTGACATGGTAGAGAATATCAGCTAAAATTAATAAATGGATGTTTATTTTACTTTTTTCTGTTCGTCTTGCTGCGACCTTTATGAAAACAAAGACTGTAATGGGTTAATCCATGAGTAAACATATCATTTAAATATTCATTTCTTTTGAAAGAAGCAAGAACCTGTGGATGAGGTCATTGATCACCTAGAAACCAGATTTCCTGTTTTACATCATAACAATTGTTTTATTTATGCCAAATTATTTCCTCATTATCAGTCACCTTCCCCGTTTAAAGTGTTTTTATGTCATAAGCAAAGTATGGAGTTTCTAAACCTATAAAGTCCATATTTAGTTCCAGATTTGTTGCTTTATTTAAAATGCCTAAACTAATAATGTCCTGTGGTCAGTCTCACTTCATATCCTCCAAATTTTTCTGACATTTTTTGGCAATTTGGTTCACTCCACATCACGTTTTAAAAAAAACAGCAAGTCCAATATAAGCAGCAGCCAAAGCCCTGTCGACATCCCAGTAGTGGTTCCAAAAATGAGAGCAATAGAGCTAAATTAATGAGATTACGTCAGATATTTGCCTGACAATAAAAATCTTTAGTGCTGTGATCTGTTCACTAAACTGAGGAGGAAATTAACTAATTCATAAACAAGAGAGATTGTAGATGCTGGAGCAACACAAAATGCTGGAGGAACTCAGTGAGTCAGGCAACAAGCATAGAAGGTAACAGATCAAGATGAAGGTTTGCAACCTGAAATGTTGACTATCTATTGCCTTCCATGGATGCTGCCTGATTTTTTAAGTTCCTCCAGCATTTTTGTGTGTTGCCCTAATAAATTTATAACTAATTGTTATGAGCCCAGAGGATGCCAAATCCCAGCAGCAATAGATGTTCATCAAGACAAATGGCTACTTAAACAAAAGTTGCTTTTAATTATTTTTAAACATGGAATCACAATTTAACTTATCTCTATTGACTTAACTAACCTAACTTAACCCCCTTCTAATTCTAAGCACATGTCTATGTTTTGTGTGTGTGTGTGTGTGTGTGTGTGTGTGTGTGTGTGTGTGTGTGTGTGTATAAGTTCAGAAAAGTTCTTTGATTCACAGTCCAATCTCACTTCTCATTTCTCCAAATTCAGAGGTTGCAGGCAATTCTTATACTGTGCACAGGATTTAACATGTATAAAGGTCATCAGGCTTTGGTGCTTGAAAGGTAAATGGTTACCACTCAAGAAGGTTTTTGTCAGTTTTCAGAGAGAGATTTGTTGTTCACTGGAAACCCACAACTGATTCCTTGTAACCAGCACTTCAGTGTCTCGCCAAAGAAACTTGCCCCATCAGAGTTCTCCAGATGATAACCTCTTTCTTTCAGGTCACCACAGATTTCCTTTTTGTTTCTCATATTTCAAGTGAACCATTAGACAGCCAATTCTCTCCTCTTGCATGAACCACAAAGGCTTTGACCCACAAAACTTGCTTGGATCTCTGCTTTCAAAACCACATGACTCTCCTACAACAGCAAGCTCCATTCCAGACAGACTGTGGCTATGACAAGTTCTTTCATCTGTTGCTTTTTTGTAAGCAACAATTCATTAGTGAAATTTCTTGGGCACTCTCTAAAGCTTTTGCAAAGACTCTGGGGCTGATATGTCTCACATTAGCAGAACTCAAGTATTTTATATAAAATCAGTTTTAAAGTGTTTGTATGTGACCTACACTAAACAAATCTTCCCCAATTTATCTCCCAAAAACAATCTTTCACACCAGTCATCTCTCAAATTCAATAATTGATTATATGTCTCCCTGAGTCCACTAGTGTTGTTCCCTAACAGAAAAGGTGGCACAGTGGTGTTGTAGGTAATGCTAGTACTTCATATCCACTGCCTCTTAGGTTTAATTCTGACCTCCATTATTGTCTGGGTTGAGTTTACATGTCTGCTTGGGTGCTCAAGTTTTCTCCCACATCCCAAAGATATGCTGGTTGGTAAATTATAGTCATTAAAAGATGCCACAATGAAAGAGGTCCTTTGTCATCATAAGTACACTGAACAACAAAGCACCTGTTTTTAATTTATTTTTTTGATTCAATTTATTTTCCCCACATTCCCATCAACTTTACCTCAATTCACCATTCATTTTCAGATCAGCGATAATGTACAATGGCTAATTAATCTATCAAAGCACACATCTTCAGGGAGAAAATGGTGGCATCATGAGGAAATCCATGGGATCAAAAGTCCTTTCTTGTTATGTACACAAAAAACACTATTTTTCTCCTTTCTTTGCACTGTAAATGCACACAAAGATACACCACTTGTCCACTGCCCCATTGAGTCAAAAACACAGAAGCAGAAGAGAGTCCCTTCAGAGACATTGAGTATGCATTCTGGCACCCCCTCGAATGTTGCCATCTTCTGTTGTCCTGTAACCTCTGTAGCCATGCCTTCCAGTTCAGCCCAGTCCAGCAGTGAAACCAAGCTCAGACCAACCAAGTCACCCTCCCAGGCCCCTGGTTCTGAACTCCCGATGCATGTCCCAGTCCAAATTTCTGGTTTCCATCAGCCTCTTGCCAGCATCCCATGGCTTGGCATTAGGACTTTGATCAACCACACTCCATCGCTTGGCACAAGACCTTTGGTCACCCACAAACTATGCTCATCATTTGATGTTGTCTCTTCCCAGGCTTCCCCTTCTCAGCAAAGGAGTTTTCACCCGCTCTCGTGCTGTTTTGGACTGCTGCTCTACTGAAGCACGCAACACTTGTGGTCTTGTGTAATTTACATGGGAGCCACCACCTTTAGTCAAAACTCTGTGCATGTTCAAAGGTTTTTTTTTAAAAACATGACTTGTCCCATTCTACAGGCAGCTTAGATCTGCACGATGATATTGGGTAGTATGGCCGAGCAGCAGGACCCTGTGGAGGAACACTGAACAATGCGTCTGTTCTTCCCCACCCTGCTCCTTCTGGTTCCAAACCAGTGGCAGTGGTGCCAAGCATAGTGATCTCAGGCACATAGATAGCTCCAATGGTCACAATTAACCTCAGCTTGCAGGAACCATGAGCTACAGCTCTATTAGCTATCCCACTCTGCAACCTCAATTAATTGGTCATGAGAAACTGCCTTTAGAATGGACCAGGGTGGTAAAAGTTATCAAAGGAGAGTCAATGAGAATAAGAGAGAGAACAAGTTGGAGAGCAATGAGAGAATAGGATTAATGGGATTGCTCTGAGAACTGGAAAAATGTGATGGGTCAGTGATTAACAGTTCTCCAAGTGCCATCTATAGAATTCTGTTCAACTGAATTACCTTCATTAATTGAATAGCTGCCCTTAAAAGATTGGGTTTGATAATATTCAATGGCAGTTCAACAGGTCCTTTCAAATATCCATAACTAATGAAGCATCCACATTAGTTTGGATATGGATAACTTCCTGCAACAGCCAAAATAAAAATCTGATAAATGAATTCACCTTTTCAGAGACCCTGTCGTCTGCCCTTCATTGGATATTTTCTCCCAATAACATTATATGCATTTTCTATGAATGGGAACTGTATAGGATGGGCATGTCTGAAATGGCAGAACAGTTGTTGAGCACACTGTGATACGTAGGTTAGCTCCAGAAGACTGCAAGTAACACCAGTATTCATTAGGCTTAACTCAGGACTATGAAAAATATTCATAATTCATCTGGGAATGAATGCAGCTTTAGTAAGACAAAGAACAGAAAATATCCAAATCTCTCAAGTTTGTTCAGGAGAATCAACATCTGTCCTCTTCATAATGTTTGTTGCACAATGTATGATCTACAGAATGCACAAAAATCAACCTATCATTGTGAATCCATTAGTCGTGACCTTTCAACAAGAAATGTCAGGAACATTTCTGGAGGACTGGAAAATTGCAAGTATCACACCACTCTATAATGCAAGCAATTTTTGCTACCATATCCAAGGAAGAATGTGCTAGCATTGGAGAGAGTCCAGAGGAGATTTACAAGAATGATATGAGGATGAAAATTTTAATGTATCAGGAACCTTGATGGCTCTGGACCTGTATTAGCTGGCGAAGGATGAAGAGGGATCTAATTGAAACTTTTTTATTGAATATTCAAAGGGGTGGATAGAGTGGATGGATAGAAGATATTTCCAGTGGTGTGATAGTCTAGGACCAGAGAGTACAGCACACTTTGAAACAAATATGTGAAGAAGTTTCTTCAGCCAAAGATCGGTGAATCTTTGGAATTCATTGCCACAACCACACATTTGATAGATTTAATGCAGATTTTGATATATTTTTGATTAGCAATGGTGTGAAAGGTTATAGGGAGATAGCAGGGAAGAATGTATCAGCCATGATTTGAATAGTGGAGCAGACTCAATGGGCTGAATGACCTGATTCAGCTCCTATCTCTTGTGATTTAATGTAGAGGTTCTCATTCTTTTTTACCCCCCCCCTCTCAAATCTGACCTTAAGCAATTCCTTGCTCATCACAGAGCACCTGTGGCATCCAGCAGAAAATTGTATCAGTATAAAGTGGCAATTTGATGGATGGTCAAAATTGCTCTTCGAATCAGAGAACCATTGGACATTTATTATCATTCCCACATTATAGCAGAATCAGAATCTTGAATTTAGCCACATTCCCTTTGCAGATTTATTGTATCAAAAGAAGCTGTCAGATCTAATTCCATGAATATATTTTGAAAGTATTACAAAAGATTACAAAAACAATAGCTGTGTCAGATGCAACTTATGAATGAAATGTGCTGATGCTTTTGTACTGCTTTAGCTGCTAAATGTGGAATTGAGCCAATAAAAACAGTGTACTCAATTAGATCTCCAGGTCGTATATTTATTATTGTTGAGAGGAATCTGGGAGGGCTCCTTCATTCCTGCTTTTACTGTAAAATACTAAAGAAGATTCCCATTGGTGAGTCCTCATTCTGTGTGAGGTGCATTCAGTTAGTGAATCAAGGAACCATTATATGCAAGTCCAGGGAAAATCAGAGAGCATTAAAGTTGGATTTTGTTTTAGATTCCTTCCAAGAATTTTCATAAACACTCGAGAAACTTGCATAATAAACCTTCTACTAGTTTATAATTTTGGTCATAAATTAAGTAACAAGCCTAATATCAAGCAGTTCTAATGAAAACATTTACTGCTGCTTTTCTCTCTATAGATGTTGCCTATCCTGTTGAGTATTTCCAGCATTTTCTGTTTCATTTAAGATAATCTGTAGCAAATAAAAGATTTGTTTGGATTTTACTGCACCATGAACTCACAACAAAATGATTTAATACCAGCACTGTTGGCTGAGTGCAACATATTTCAGAGCCTGTATTTGTGTTGTGATTAATTCATGAGGTTTTATTGGATTTATGAAAATTCAAGTTCACATCCAAAAGGTTTTATCAAATATCCTGGAACAATGAAAATTAGGAATGATTTTATAATGATATGAAGTTAGAATTTTATTTTTTAAGGTTATCTAGTTTTTGGCCTATAGATGTAGATTGTAAGGCCAACATTTAAAGTGTACCTCAATGGTGGTAAGTCATCTTTTACTGGAAGCTGTAGTTCCAGTAAAAAATGCACTCAAAATGTTGTTGGGAGGGACTTCCAAGATAATGAACTCAGCAATGATGAAGGAATGGCAAACTATTTCCAAGTCAGGATCAAGTACAAGCTAGGGATGATTGGCAATACTGCCATCTACTTCTCATTTATAGACATGGTGTGATAAGGAAGTGGCATTGGAGAAGCATGGTCGGAAACTCCGGTGCATTTTGGAAGTCAACATTTTATGTCAACTTTACACTCTGTGTCAACAGATAAAGCTGTGTTCCGGATGGTTTTGAATAAATTTCTCCAAACTTTTTTGTCTATCTTTCTATATAAATCAAGTTTCCGTTTCATTCTTGATTTATGAACTTAGGCATTTTATTTTGTAATAACTTATACATCTCAAAAATAAGCTTATTTGTTTCTTCCTTAGTAAGCAATAATTCCAAAGCAGATTGTCTAGGTAATTTTAAACTATGACCTAATTTTCCCAATAAAAATGTTTTAACCTGATAATAACAAAAAAAAAGTATTACTAGGAACTTGAAATTTCTCCTTCATTCAATTAAAAGATAAAAACTTCCCTGCTTCAAAATAATATTCAACTTTTTAAATCCCCAATTGATTTCATACCTTTAAAAACTGATCATTTACAGTAAAAGGAAAAAGTTTATTTGATATAAGGGCATTTTCACTGAAATCTTTCCTTTTCCACCTATCTCATAATCAAATATATTCCATATTTCAATTAAATGTTTCAGAATTGGTGGATCTGGACCAATTAACAATTTTGAATTCCATTTAAATAGACCTCATCAATTTTATCTTACTCTATATTCACCCAAAGGTTTATTTAAATCTAGCATTGTATTAACAAATTTCAATTGCGCAGCATTATGATAATTCTGAAAATGTGGGATTTGTAAACCACCTAATTCAAATTTCCATGTTAATTTCTCCTTTCATTTTCCCTTTCCATAAAAAATTCCTTACAATTAAGTTAAGACCTTTAAAAAAATGGGGGTGGGTACTAAACATGGGATAGATTTAAGTTATTGGATCCTTGGAAAAAAATATTCATTTTAATACAATTTACTCTACCTTTTAAGGTAATAGGTAAGTCATTCCATCTATTTAAATCATCTTTAATTTTATTAAATAATGGAACATAATTTAACTTATGCAGATTATCTAAATTTCTTTCATTTCTAATACCTAAACATTTAATCAGATTATATGTTCACTTACTTTGAACTTCACATTTACAATGATCATAATCTCCTTCTACTAACAGCATAACTTCATTTTTATCCGAATTAATTTTATAACAAGATATTTCTCCATAATCTTGTAACTTTTTAATATAAAGAAATTAAAGAACTTTCAAGATCTGTTAATATAAATCAATACATCACCTGAAAACAAAGTAATTTTATATTCCTACTTATTCACTTTAATTCCTTTAATACAGGTACACAATCCTTTATCCGGAACCCTTGGGGGAAAGTGTGTTCTGAATTTCAGATTTTTCCGGATTTCAAAAAGCCAGATTTAGGCCCACCCAAATTGTGCTGCCTTATCCACCCCCATCCCTTTTTAGTCACCCTGCTGTCTCCCCCCACACCGACCTCACCCACCCAACACACGCTGCCGGTCTCTTGCCTGCCCGACTCATGCTGCTGGTCATCTCCCTGGCCTGCCTGACTCATGCTGCTGGTCTCCCTCCTAGCCCACTAAAGTCATGCTGCTTGTGTCCCCCCCTCGGCCCACCTGACTCGCTCTACTGATCTCTAGGCCTCCCGACTCGCACTGCCAGTCTCTGCCCACCTGACTCGCACTGCCGCCTCTCTCCCCAAGCAAGATTTTTGAGCTTTCTGGATTTTAGATGTCCAGATAAAGGATTGTATACCTGTACTAACATCTTGCCTTATTAATTGTGCCAACAGTTCAATTGCTAAAACAAATAGAGCAGGAAATAAGGGACAACCTTCTCTAGCCAATCTTGTTAATGAAAAAGAAGAAAATTGTCAATTAGTAGCTACTCTAGCCAAAGGATTTCTATATAAATATTTAATCCAATTCATAAATATTGGCTCAAATTGAAATTTTTGTAAAACCTTAAATAATTAATTCCATTCTAATCTGGTAAAAGCCTTTTCAGCACTTAACAATAAAAGTAATGCTAAATCTGATTGCCTCTGAGAACTAGGAATTAAACTAATTAATTTATCTATATTACCAGTAGAGTATCTACTTAATAAATCCATATTGATGTAACTGACCAAATTCAGGTAAATATTAATTTACTCTAATAGCCAAAACTTTAGCAACAATCTTATAATCAACATTTAGTAACAATATAGGACTATAAGACTCAGGTTTTAGCAAATCTTTATCTTTCTTAGGTATTATTGTTATTACAGCATTTGAAAAAGATTCTGGTAATGAACAAGTTATAGTTGCTTGTTTTAATACTTCCATGAATAAAAGCATCAATAAGTCTTTAAATATTTTTTTATAAAATTCAGACATAACCCATCTTCACCAGGAGATTTATCATTTTGCATAGAATTTAAAGCCTTAATATCTTCTTTCAATGTAAATGGAGAATCTAAATCATTCCAAGCTTGGCATTTCAAAGATGGAATTTGAAGCTTCTGTAAAAAATTCATTAATTTCTTCTTCATTATTCAATGATTGAGATGAATACAGCTTAGTATAATAGTCTCTAAAATAATCAATTATATCTTGTAATTTGTGTATTTTTTTAAATTCTTCTTGATGGCATTAATAATTCTTGAAACTTGCTCAGTTTTCAATTGACAAGCTAAAACCTTATGTGCTCATTCTCCTAATTCATAACAGAGGTGCACCAAAGAAGAGGTACAAGGAGTGCCTAAAGAAATCTCTTGGTGCCTGCCACATTGACCACCGCCAGTGGGCTGATATCGCCTCAAACTGTGCATCTTGGTGCCTCACAGTTCAGCAGGCAGCAGCCTCCTTTGAAGAAGACCACAGAGCCCACCTCACTGACAAAAGACAAAGGAGGAAAAACCCAACACCCAACCCCAACCAACCAATTTTCCCTTGCAACTGCTGCAAACGTGTCTGCCTGTCCCGCATCGGACTTGTCAGCCACAAACGAGCCTGCAGCTGACGTGGACATTACCCCTCCATTAATCTTCATCCACGAAGCCAAGACAAAGAAGAAGAATATTTTTGCTTAGTTCTATAAATTAATTTCTCAGTCCTATAAGTGTAAATTGAGTTATAATGCATTTTTCTATTTATCAATTCTAACTTTTATTTCCCAGATGGGCTGTTTTGTAATTTGTTTTTCCAAACTTACAATTTTCTTATTTAATTTATCTATTTCCTCAAGTGTTTTTTTTTTCTTAATTATTTTTGAATAACATTATTTGGTCTCTTAAATAAGCTTTTAATGCATCTCCCATGAAGCAAATTTATTATCAACTGAATTAACATTTGTATTTAAACACATCTGTATTTGACTTTTCATAAAATCACAAAATTCTACATTTTTTAATAATGACAAATTAGATCTCCATCTAAAAATTGATTCAATTATATCAGAATTGATACAATTCTAAGTTTATATTGTACATACTCAATCCTTCCTTGTAAATTAGCCAAAATTATGAAAAAAAATCTTTTCTAAAATTAGAATCAAACTGATGAGAATAAAATGAATAATCCTCTCTTTAGGATTCAATTTCCTCCAAATATCTACCAAATTTAACTCTTCCATTAATGTGAATATTCTTTTAACCATTTTATTTTTCATTAAAGATTTTGTTGAAATAACCAAAATTGGGTCCAAACTGCAATTAAAATCTCCGCCGATTATTATATTTCCATTTACTTGTGCCAAATTAATAAAAACATCTTGAATACATTTTTCATCATCTATATTAGGAGCATATACATTCATAAAAATCCAAAATTCTGAATAAATTTGACAATTTACCAACACAAATCTACCAACAGGATCAATACTGTGGATTGTAATTTAAATAGAATTTTTTATTAATTAAAATAGCTACTCCTTGTGCTTTAGAATTAAAAGATGAAGCTGTAACTTGAGCAACCTATTCCCTTTAACGTTTGAAGTTCTTTCTCAGTTAGATGAGTTTTCTGTAAAAAGAAAAGCAATATCTACTTTCAAAGTGAGCTAAGACTCTCTTTTAATTGGGTTAATGAGCATGTTCAAATTCAAACCTTGGTTACCATAATTTAATTTAAAAAATACTTAATTCTCCTCTCCACCGTGGGCATCCCAGTTCCACAGCCAACTTTCAAAACATATCTCCAAAGATAGATAGTAAGAAACCCCAAAAATACTAAAGTAATAAAAAAAAACCTTAAAAGCATTGATTAGGTCAGCACTAACTCCCTTAATTATGAGAAGAGGCTCTCATCACTAGGCCTCAGAAGAGGAAAGTGGAAAAAAAGAGAATCCACCTCCCCCAGACAGAATATCAGAATTTAATTTCAATCAGTCAAGGTCTCTGTTAACTTGATGATCAAGTTAATAAATTGATGATCATCAATTTCAACTTGAACCTCAGTCGCTGACTTCCTGGTGAAATTCCTCCTTTCGATTTTTCTTGATCTCTTTCCATTTGTTGAGATCAATAATATAGTCTTCCATTCTGCTTAATATTGGGCAACAAATTGGCAAAATCCAAAGCTTCAGACACATTAGCAAAAAATTGAGCTGATATTGTCCATAAAATACCTTAAGAACTGCTGGATATTGAAAAACAAATCTATATCCCTTTTTCCACAAAATTTTGCTGGATTAAATTTTCTTTTCTTCCTTTCACAATCTCATTACTTAAATCTGCATTAAAAATATTCTATTATTCTGGATCATTAAGGGGCTTTGTTTTTCCCTGGATTTTTGAACTGCCATTTTCAAAATAATTTCTCTATTTCAGTAACATAAATATTTAATCAAAATAGAGCATGGTGGTTGTCCGAGATACTTTTTTTTTCCTTAGAGCTCCATGTGCTCTATTAAATAAAAAACCATTTGGAAAATTTTCTGGTCCCAAGATTTCAGGCATCCAATTTTGGAAAAAAAAATGTACAGGATTATTACCTTCAAAGTCCTCAGGCAAACCAACAATTTTTACATTATTTCTTCTATTCTGATTTTCCAACATGTCAACATTTTGCAATTTCCCATGCCGTAAAAGAAGCTTCTATCTTATCAACTGTATCTTTGCATTCTTCTACCTGCATGACATACCTGAAAATTTTCAAATTTTTGTCAACAATTTTATTACACTTTGTCATATCTGTCTTCATTATAGTCATTTCTTTAATAGCTCCCAATTGAGTGGTAAACTCTGCTTTCATTTCACCAAAATTTGAATCCATTTTTTTCTCTAATTGAATCCATTTCTTCTTCCACTCCTACCTCCTCTTCTTCCTCTGTGGAAGTTACTAATGGTTGAAATTGTAGGCAGGCTTTCTGCTTTGTCCTTGTTTGACCTGCAACCACAGAAGTCAGGTCCACTGACTCTGACTCGATCACTTCTGTACTCCACATGCGCCAAGTTCCGTACATGCTCATTTATTTCCACAGTCAACTCTGTAGTTTTCTTCCATACTCCAGTGCCATCTTCTTCAGCTCCCTGAGAAAATGGCACTGGATTCTTACCCATGGAGCCTTTGAAGAATTAGGCTGAAGAAGAACCAGGATTGGAGGCCAAGACTTCAAGTTAGGCCCAGTTTCTTCCATCACAGTAACTTCAGTAACTTTATTTTTGCAGTATGTGTTCTGGATTTTTTTTGCATCCATCTTTTAAGACCTCTAGAAAAAAAATTTAAAGTTATCTAATACTTTTTTTAAAGTCATGTATTAATTAATTCTGCCAGGAGAGATGTTCTCCACATCTTCACCCTACATCATCATGCCACACCCCCTCCCCACCAAACATCCTTAGAAATGCTCTAGGGTTCCCGACATCATACCAAACCTCTGCAAATTCCTGATGGAGAATATTCCATAATATTCTTTGACACTTCATAGATGGTGGAAAGACTTTGAGGTATCAGAAGGAGAAGCTTACATGCTTCTCAGCAATATGAACTGGCCTTGTAGATCAATATTCTTGGCCAGTTAAATACCTGGGCAATAGTGAACACAACTCTAGGACAGAAGTAGTGGAAGACTTACAATGGTAATTCCAATCCAATCACTCAGGAAAGTGGAACAGAAGCTTAATGTTCAGACCGCTCTATTCAAGAGCATTTCTTTCCCCTCAGGAACTACCATGATGACCATAATCATAGGAATACTCCAACACCTCAAAAAGGACCATCTGTATGTTTGTTCACCACTTTCTTTACATGGTTACTGTGAATTTTTATTATATTTCTCTATTTTCTGTTTATTACTCTTTTAATTTAATGTGTACTATTGTAGCTTTATTTTACAAAGTACCTGTTGAGCTGAAGCAAATATTTCATTTGTACATATGGTAATAAACTCATTATCATTTTCATCTGGGAGCTGTAGGTAGAGTCTTTCCTGTCAGGGATGATTACTGATATTCCTTCTGTCATTGTGTGGTGTGAATGTTACTTGTCACATACCAGGCCATGCCTGAATGTTATCTAAGTGTTGATGCACGTGGGAAACGATTGCTTCATTTGCTGAGCAATCATTAGTTTTTTTTAAATTTTTGACTTTATGATGAAAGGAAGGTCATTAAATGTGAAGCCAAAGTTTTACACCATTGGGAAATATATTTGTCCTGACCAATATTGAACAATTAATTGGTGGATAATGATCACAAGGACAAAGTCAAATTTATTTCCACCTTTTTTAGTGATTGGAGCTAAATATTGCCTCTCTATCTGTGGTCAACTAACATGATAGTGAATTCAAACTACATACCTTCCTGACTGAATTATAAACTGTTTAAATAACAATCATTTAAGCCACTGTTCTTGTTATTAGTGTCACTTTTAATTTATATTTTTATTATGCAGCACAATATGTGCAATAAAGAAGATTTGAAATATCAATGTGGGACAGAAAAGAAGGTTTTTGTATTTTCTTCCTATTTTAGACTAACATTTCATATTCAAACATTCCCCTATATCCTTGATAAAAGTTCAAATCCACCTGTTTACTGTATATATTAAATCTCTACCTCTGTCAATACAACTGTGATAGATACACTGTTTATGCAGTGATGACCTGAGCTATTAAATATAATCCTTGCTCATACATCTGTGCCACCAACAATGCAATAAATTGCCAAAAAGGTCAAAACTCTTACTTGAATGAGAGGAATTTAGCTTCTGAAGGTACCATCAGAAGAGGCTTTAATGACTATAAAATCTCAGTGAAGGAGACTATTTAAACTATACAAGCTTGTGAGTTACTTTTCAGAGATATCCCATTTAATCTTGCATTCCACCATTTTCCTGATAATTGAATCCTTCTCAAAAATATACATTTCCAATTCAATTGCCTTTTAACAATTTGGACAAGTTATGTTTGCACAACCTTGTTAATTCCAGGTATAATTTTCATCCTTTCCTTTGGCTCCTTTTCACCTCTAGTTACTAATCTATATACTAGATGCATTAGATTCTCCCAACTTACTCCTTTATGCCATGACCAATGAAAGCGAGCATGATATATGCCCTGTTTACCGTGAGCCACTATCTACTTGCAAGCTACTTTCAGGGACCCATGAACATGAATCCACAGATCCCTCTGTACATCAAAGCTGTTAGGAGTCTTTCCATTAACTATACATTTTCCCCTGATATTTGACCTCCTAAAGTGTTATATTTCACATGTCTCTACATTAACTACCAAGTGATAGTAGTGTCTGAATGGCTTCTGGATAGATACATGATATGGATATGGAATAGTGGAGTTTTCTTTTTCTTTTTGATCCAATTAAATGATTCAGTTTATGCCAAATATTCAAAATATGCTTTATTAATTGTGCTTCCTTTCCACCAGAAATAGATTTAGTCTCCCATCTATGTACAAAATCCTCTGCTACTCTCTCTCTCTGACTTTGTTCAGTTCAATTTATACCCATTAAGGCTAATCTCTTCCGTCAAAGAGGGAAGTGACAAATTTTATCTGGGCTGCCCAATAGTAATATTTAAAATTTGGGAGTTGTAACCCTCCCATATGATATCTCCAATTTAATTTTTCCATGGAGAGTCTGGCTAACTTAACTTTCCAGAGAAACATCCTCATTAAATTATTCAGATTTTGAAATAATTTGTGATAATGGTATTAGAAGAATCTAAAAGATATTGTTTAAGCAGGAATATATTCATTTTAATATAGTTCACTCTTCCAATCAATGTTATTGGAAGAGTTACCCATTTATTTAAGTCTTCATTTTTTTTAAGCAAGGGGAGGAGTTCACCTTATACAATTTTTAAAAAATCATTATTCATTTTGATCCCAAGTGCTTGGAGCTAGTTCTAAGGCCATCTAAATTGTGTATTCCTTTGACAATTTGTGTCAGTGGTATCCATCAGTGGAATATGAATCATGTGCATGCAGCAGTTTTAATTTAATTTGGTATTAAGTTCAGTGCAGACATCATGGGCTGAAGTGATTGTCCCTGTGTGGTACTATTTTATACTCTATTGTCTATGCTCCATCAAAACACAATTTTAAAAAATTGAAGGTCTCCTCTTCTCTAAGGTGAAAATACAATTTTTCTAAATATGGGTAATCTTGCATTCTCAGTGTAAGCCCAATAAACATCCCTTGTAGATTTTTTTCTAGAGTCTTGATATTCTTCATTAAATAGGATTCCATAATCACACAATATATTCTGCATGATACCTAAAACAGAAGAACAGTCTGTGACTTTTTAAAAAATTCACTTCTTCTGTTTACAAAACCAAATAATCTCATGTGCTTTATAACTCTCGTTCACCTTCCAAGATTTATGAATATATGCTCCTAGTTTCTTCTTCTCCAGCACATCCAAAATATAATAATAGATTATCATTTTCCTCCCAATTGTTTCTCCCAAATAGTCTTCATTCTTGCTGATAGCACACACTTACATACTCCTGAAACTATTGCTTGGTTATTCACTTGATTATCAAAGTATGATTCATTTTCAGACTTCAAAAGTCTCCACCATATGTACAATTCAAGGACATTTTTCTATAGCAGGCAAAACTATTGATCTGAAACTGACTCCTGTGGGACCTCACTGAATACTTCTCTCCAATCAAAATATCATCTGTTCACAATACTCAGCCTTCTATTCCTTGATGAATTACATAGCCATCTTATAATTGTCCCTTTAATTTATAATTGTTTCTTTAAACTCAGTGCTCTTTTTAAAAAAAAATGCATATATACAAAGATTTAACAATTCTTTGATGACATATCGATAAATGTATGTTGCCATTTAAATTTAGATTTTTTTTAATTTATATTTAGACATGTAGCATGGTAACTGGTCATTTTGGCCCATGAGCCCATCCCACCCAATTTCACCTAATCAACCTACTGTACGTTTTGAATGGTGGGAGGAAACCAGATCGCCAGGGAAAACCCACACATACACTGGGAGAAAGTACAAACACCTTATCGACAGCTGTAAAAGCTTGGAACTAACTGCTATGCCAAAGATGTGCTGCCCCAATGGGATGCTATGGCATATAGTAAATTCATGCATTAAAACTATTCAGCTTTATTGGTGGAGTCACAGTTACATCTATCACTCAGTAAGATCTTTTGTTGCATAAATTTTAGGTTCAATTATACTTTTGATTTGGCTCTAATTTTCTTCTGTTTCCATCTTTTTAAATAATTTATCAATTACAAATTACATCTATTAAATAATTATTTAAAGTTTTCTTGAACATTAGGCCTATGTCTGATGTTAAAATGCTCTTTGCCATTTTCATACTACTAAGTATTGCATTGATAGGAAGAGATCATAAATATTTCTCCATTTATCAGAGAGATAACACATTCTGTTTTGTCCTATTTCTCCTTGAACAAAGAAAAATTTGGATGACATTGTTCTAAGTAAGAGAAAAAAAAGAAATGGCATCTCCCAACAAATATTAAAAAGTCCACTTCATTTCTCGATGGATACTTTTGTTCTGGAAATATTAATCTCCTTGGAATAAATAAGGTTAATGTGCATAAATTGCATGTTTAAAGAAGTCTGCAAGATGATGATAGAAAGTATCCATAGAAAAAAAATTGTTGATCTGATCTTCTGCAGTATTGACTTTTGTTAAGCTGGAAATTTGTAAATTACGTTGATATACACTTTCATTAATTTTGAGTTAATGACCATCAAAAATATCACCAATGTCTAAAATATGCCTAAAATGCTTGTGTTTTCCAGTTGTCTATATTAAGAACCAGAGTTTGAAACCTGAACCTTCAAGAATACTTGAAGAATTGATAAGGCTTTCTCTCGATGGGACAACAAACCAACAATTGCAGGCACCAAAATGTGTTTCATACTTGGGAATGGATCTGCATAGTAAATACAAGAGAATGGGAGAAAGCAATGGGTAGCTTTGGAACAACCTTTCAATTAAATAAGAGAAAACTCCATTTTCAAAAGGATTAGAGAGATCTTTTTCACTCCAAAACATTAGAGCTTGGAGCTCTACAAAATAATCAAACTGCCATAAATTATAACAACGATTTTAATTTGAAAATGGGAAAAATTTGAAATGAAAAAAAAATTCTGCAATGTAAAAGTTATTTGGACATATAGATAACAAATATCCAGGTTTGTAATTTAGTTGTCCAAGATTATCATGCATAAAGAATTCTGTACTGGGGGACCCTGGTTCAATTTTTGGCAACAGTTATTTGTGAGATAGTTGTAGATGATGCATGGAGAAGGATGGATGGATGGATAAGATGATGGTGTGGAGGAATGATTTGTTAAGGGGAAGAGGAGGATTCTATTCCATTTCCAAAAAAAATGCACTTGTTAATAAAATATACTGCCAAGAATCCCTGTCTTAATTCTCTGCTACTATTCTTCCTGAGAATAGTGATTTTAAGAGTTTTGTCCATCAGCTTCATTGAAACACTAAACATTCTTGAGAGGTTACTACATGCAAACTAAAATGGAGGGCAGTAAGTTTCAAACCTCCTGCTGGGTGTGATGCATTGCATGATTCCAATAGTTTTATGAGCACATTTATAGAAATTAAAAATTAATGTACTATACTCTCCAACAATTTTTTTTATATTTTGCAGCATATCTTACCACCTTAAATTCCCCCTCAAATGGGCTCTTCAAATCATAAACTAAATGGACAACCCATCATCAAACATGTTTTACTCGGTCTGATCCTCAACTTGTTGCATGTTCACAGAAGGACCTGGATAGATCTGTGGGCTGGTCCTTTTTTAACTGTCCATGCAATCTAATCCATGCCAGTCATCATCCCATTCCAAGAAACCAGAACTGAAGACAGGCTGTCTGCATCACAATATCAACTATAATAAAATAGAATATTTTATTGGAGTTGACATTTCAGGACAATGAGATTTCATCAGAACTAGAAAAAACATTGAAATAAATGGAAATAAAAATAATTGTAGATGCTGGAAATCTTAAATAGAAATGGAAAATATTGCAAGTACCATTTGCCACTTCTCACCAGAAGGAAGAGAACCATGTCTAGGTTCAAGTGCAGCTTTTTTTTTTTAAATCACCAAATAACAAACTCTTGAAACTTCCTGTATTATTCTAACAAGAACATGACTCTAGGAACAAAGATCTAATTGTACAAAGTGATGGGAGGAAAATTTAGGGGAGACATCAGGTTTAAGTTTCTTTTACACAGAGAGTTGCAGGTGCCTGGTATGTCTTGCCAGGCCATTTAAGAGATTCTTATACAGGCACATAAATGAAAGAAAAAGAGGGTTACAAGATTGAAAGGGTTTAGTGTTTTTTTGGTATGAATATATAGCCAGCTCTTCAGTGCTTGACGTCCTGCTTTGCGGAAACTGCCAAAATGTTTGGCCTGGAAGTCAGCCTGAAGAAAACTGAGGTCCTCCATCAGCCAGCTCCCCACCATGACTACCAGCCCCCCCACATCTCCATCGGGCACACAAAACTCAAAACGGTCAACCAGTTTACCTATCTCGGCTGCACCATTTCATCAGATGCAAGGATCGACAATGAGATAGACAACAGACTCGCCAAGGCAAATAGCGCCTTTGGAAGACTACACAAAAGAGTCTGGAAAAACAACCAACTGAAAAACCTCACAAAGATAAGCGTATACAGAGCCGTTGTCATACCCACACTCCTGTTCGGCTCCGAATCATGGGTCCTCTACCGGCACCACCTACGGCTCCTAGAACACTTCCACCAGCGTTGTCTCCGCTCCATCCTCAACATCCATTGGAGCGCTTACACCCCTAACGTCGAAGTACTCGAGATGGCAGAGGTCGACAGCATCGAGTCCACGCTGCTGAAGATCCAGCTGCGCTGGATGGGTCACGTCTCCAGAATGGAGGACCATCGCCTTCCCAAGATCGTGTTATATGGCGAGCTCTCCACTGGCCACCGTGACAGAGATGCACCAAAGAAAAGGCACAAGGACTGCCTAAAGAAATCTCTTGGTGCCTGCCACATTGACCACCACCAGTGGGCTGATAACGCCTCAAACCGTGCATCTTGGCGCCTCACAGTTTGGCGGGCAGCAACCTCCTTTGAAGAAGACCGCAGAGCCCACCTCACTGACAAAAGGCAAAGGAGGAAAAACCCAACACCCAACCCCAACCAACCAATTTTCCCTTGCAACCGCGTCTGCCTGTCCCGCATCGGACTTGTCAGCCACAAACGAGCCTGCAGCTGACGTGGACTTTTTACCCCCTCCATAAATCTTCGTCCGCGAAGCCAAGCCAAAGATATAGGTCAGTACAACATCAAGGGCTGAAGGGCCCATACTTTGCTGTAATGTTCTATGCTCTATATTTTCTTTGGCTTGGCTTCGCGGACGAAGATTAATGGAGGGGTAATGTCCACGTCAGCTGCAGGCTCGTGGGGTTTTTCCTCCTTTGTCTTTTGTCAGTGAGGTGGGCTCTGCGGTCTTCTTCAAAGGAGGTCGCTGCCCGCCGAACTGTGAGGCGCCAAGATGCACGGTTTGAGGCGATATCAGCCCACTGGCAGTGGCCAATGTGGCAGGCACCAAGAGATTTCTTTAGGCAGTCCTTGTACCTCTTCTTTGGTGCACCTCTGTCTCGGTGGCCAGTGGAGAGCTTGCCATAGAACACGATCTTGGGAAGGCGATGGTTCTCCATTCTGGAGACGTGACCTACCCAGCGCAGTTTGATCTTCAGCAGCATGGATTCAATGCTGTCGGCCTCTGCCATCTCGAGTACTTCGATGTTGGTGATGAAGTCACTCCAATGAATGTTGAGGATGGAGCGGAGACAACGCTGGTGGGAGCGTTCTAGGAGCCATAGGTGATGCTGGTAGAGGACACATGATTCAAAGTCGAACAGGAGTGTGGGTATGACAACAGCTCTGTATACGCTAATCTTTGTGAGGTTTTTCAGTTGGTTGTTTTTCCAGACTCTTTTGTGTAGTCTTCCAAAGGCGCTATTTGCCTTGGCGAGTCTGTTGTCTATCTCGTTGTCGATTCTTGCATCCGATGAAATGGTGCAGCCGAGATAGGTAAACTGGTTGACCGTTTTGAGTTTTGTGTGCCCGATGGAGATGTGGGGGAGCTGGTAGTCATGGTGGGGAGCTGGCTGATGGAGGACCTCAGTTTTCTTTAGGCTGACTTCCATGCCAAACATTTTAGCAGTTTCTGCAAAACAGGACGTCAAGAGCTGAAGAGCTGGCTCTGAATGGGCAACTAAAGCGGCATCGTCTGCAAAGAGTAGTTCACGGACAAGTTTCTCTTGTGTCTTGGTGTGAGCTTGCAGGCGCCTCAGATTAAAGAGACTGCCATCTGTGCGGTACATTTTTGCACTGATTGCTCCTATGAGTATTTATCTATCCTTTGATATTTATTATCTCTTTTCCTTATGTTGTCACTCAATTTATACTTGTTTTTTGGTGTATTTTAAATAATGCTACAGCAAGCAAGAACTTCAGTAATTTTATCCATTGTACTTATGTGTATAACAACAAACTCACCTCAAAACCCGAGTGAAACACAAAAGTCCGCAGATGCAGCGATTATAGTCAAAGCACAGAGTAAATGCTGGACAACACAGCCAGTCTCACAGCATCCGTAGGAAGTCATGATATTTCTTAAGATGTAAAAATATAAAGATATTCAGGGCCTGAACCCTTATTCAAGGAAATGAAGAAGTGCTCAGGCCCAAAACATCAGTAGTATATTTTTACCTCCATTGGATACTGCAAGACCAGCTGAGTTCCTCTAGCCTTCACTGTGTGTTTTTACTCATCTCAACACTCAGCAAATCAAGGAACACTGGTGGAAATAGAACTAGAGTTATCACTGAAGAAGCTTCATCAGAATAAAAGAAAAGATTGAAGAGTTAGGATTGGTGATTACCTGGAACTACTGTATTCAAGTTAAGTCAAGAAGGTGGCTATGTCCCTTGATAGTGAATGAGGTTTTGTCTGTCAAGCTTGAACTAAACATTCCTAATTTAAGCTAATCATATGTATTTATTTGCATCCTCCTACATATGCCTCCTCTTCCATTCACCTCCTCCATACACCTCCTCCAAGCCAGTTTTTTTCATTATTCACAAATGGCATTGCCAACCTCTTTCACATTGTTCCATCACATATTTGGAAATTTAAAAAATACAAATGAAGTAAATTTGGATAAAAACAGAAAATGCTGGAACACTCAGTATGGTTTTTGATCTGAAACATAAATTCATTTTTTTTTCCTTATAGAGATACAGTGTGGGCTCAACATTTGCTGCTTTCCTTTAACCATACACTTTTATGATTATCAACCTTGTGTTGTTCTCTCTTTTTTAATACCTCAACTTCTCTGCCTCTTTTCTATTGCTTTTTAATCTTTATTAACCTTTACATTTTCCTGAAATGTTAACTCTTGTTACTTCCTCCACAAATTATATCACTCCTGCAGAATTTTACTGGCATCGTTTTGCTTCTGATTAAAAGCAGCTTTTCTAACTTGCTTTTGAATCATAACATTCATAAGCTTAAAGGCAAATGGGAACAGAAAGAGCATATCAGCCCATCAAGTCTACCCCACCATTTAATCATAGCTATGTGGTGACCCACTTACCATCAAGTTAACTGGATCCCAAAATGCCATGGGAAAATGCAAGAAATGAACCAGCATCTAACACAGGTTTTTATCTGGGTTGATGACATCATTGATGTTGTCACTTCCTGTCCGTGTGACAGAAGCAGTGATGTCTATAAACCCAGCATGCAAGCCTGAAGGTGTTGGTTTTGTATCGGACACTGCAGTGTATATGAAGTACTTGTCAATATGTACACTGATGCCTATAGTAGCTGAGTATAAGATTGCTACACTGGTGACCTTGGTGGCTCAAATGATATTTGGACCCCAACATGGAAAATTTTCCTTTGATACATTCTGTGGTTCTGAAACTACTAATATTTTGACCTTCACAACCATGTGTGTAGTTTAACCAAGCAGGAGTCCAATTCCTGATGAGGTAGATAACATCTGATTCCATGTATTAAGTGCCCTAGATCAAGAGATGGTATACTGAGTTTCTGACTTTCTGCAGCACCCTCTGGAGGAGGGCAAGTATATGGTGCTCAAGAGTCTGCTAATCCGTCCCTTTAGCCTCAGACAATGTGGCCCATTTACTTCACTTGGATGGCTTGGGAGATATGACCCCTTCTACGCTCAAGAATGAAATGCTGACACCAATGGAAGGGCATAGGCCTTGCATCATGTTTGAGCAAGCTTTCTTGGAGCAGTTGCCCAAAGATATCCAGGTACTCCTGGCTGATGAAGATTTCAGCCTACGCTGATGTTTTATGGCGGGTAAAGCAAGAAAGCATGACATCAGTACGACTGGTCACCAGATCCTGCTTACAGCAGCGGGACCGTGCAACTCCAATTTTAGAATGGCAGCAGGGGTGATCAAATCAATTGTCAAACAGCCAGGAGACAATGAGATGAAGATAGCACCCACTGATGTCTCTACCATCAATGATGGGGTGCAGAAGTTTGTCACTGCTCACCTCCCTGTGGATTTCAGGGAAAATGCCGGGGAAAATGCCGGGGAAAGCTGCATCAGCTGGCTTTTCTATGTCTGGGAGAGACGTGACTACAGGCCATCCTAGCCTAATCGTTCTGGTGGTCTAGAGACAGGTATTTGATGTGGTACATAGGTTGGCACATCCATTGATCAGAATGACTGTCTGAATGGCAGCCAACAGATTTGTATGGCATAGCCTTTGAAATCAAGTCAGCAATTCAGTGAAGATGTGCGCTCATTCCCACACATCCAAAGTCCAGCAACATACAAAAGCCCCACTATAATCTCTTGAGCTGACGTGTCGGAGGTTTGACCACATACACGTGGACATTGTAGGCGCCCTGCTGGTATCACGTGGTTATTGTTTTCTTCTCACTATAGTGAATCGGGCCATGTGGTGGCCAGAGGTGGTTCCACTGGCAGACATGACTACCGACACCTGAGCCAGGGTCCTAATTTCTGCCTGGATAGCATGTTTCAGTCTGCCAGCACACATCATGTCTGACAGGGGTGCCCAATTCACATCAAGCCTATGGTCAGCAATGGCCACCCTGCTTGGAACCACATTGCACCATGCAACAGCGTACCACCCACAATCCAGCGGACTAGTAGAAAGGTTTCACAGGAATTTGAAATATGCCCTTGTGGAACATCTGCAGGGACCTAACTGGGTTGATGAATTGCCGTGAGTACTCTTAAGCATACGATTGGCACCCAAGAACGATTTAGGTGTCTCTTCGGCAGAGCTGGTCTACAGTGTGCCCCTGATGGTTTCAGGAGAATTTGTATTAGGCTCTTGAGGACGGGAGGAGATGCCCGCAGTGGTCTCAAGCAAGCTCTGCGAGCAGCTCGCTTCTTTAGCGCCCATTCTAACATCTCAACACGGTCAGACCAGGTCCTATATACCCCAGAACTTGCAGGACTGATATATTTCCTGGTATGTTGCATACTTATTACCAGTAACTGGCTTAAAATTAATTTTATTGTTTTAAACAAGCTCTTCCATTGTGCTAGAATGAGTCTTATTTATATTTCTGCATGTTAACAATAACTACAATTCAAAAGTTCTTCACCAGCACTTTTATTTTAACTTATACAGCAGTCACAGGCCATTTCAGCCCATGAGTCCATGCTGCCCAATTTTCCCCCAATTAACCTATACCCCCGGTACATTTTTAAATGGTGTGAGGAAACCAGAGCCACCAGAGAAACCCCATGCAGACTCGGGGAGAATGTACAAACTCCTTCCAGACAGCGTGGGATTTGAACCCCAGTAAGCTCATGATCATTGGTGATGTAAAGCCATTGCGCTAACTGCTACACTAATTGTGCTACCCTCTACATACTTTTTTTTTCAGATAGCTTGAAGTTTTGAAGGAGGCTACAAAACAGATGTTCTTTTCTTTATCCTGGATACCAGTTTCGACATTCGCCACGTGGTTATTCATTACATAAGTTGTGTCGTGATTAATTAATGTGTGGAAATCTTCAAAGATTTTCTGTCTACCAAGACTTTATGTTGTCAGTTTCAGGTTGAATCTGTGCTCAGGTGGAGGATGAATATTGATGAACGTCTTGAGGGCTTAAAATTGGCCATCATTGACTGTGTAATTGATTGACAGATAGTAAACCCATAATGTTATTCAATGAACAATGCACCTGTATATTTGCTTTCAAAATTCACGACGAAGAAGAAAATTGCTTCACCTCGACCTACCTAGCTTGATATTTGGCCTCGAGTCCTGGATGAGTCTCTCTGTTTTATGTGAATTGGTTATCACAAAGATCAATACAAATGCCCCATGAGAAGGTGAAATTCAGAATCTCTCAACACCAGACGTATCTGCCTCTGGTCTGATGCAGATCAAACTGGGAAGATGAGGTCATATATCACAAAAGGGCTTGGGATTACATCAGGGTTTAGACCCAAGATACCTGGTTTCTGACCTAATTTATGACTTACTTTTGCTGTTAATTCCAAATAATCGGCAGGCAGCAACCTCCTTTGAAGAAGACCTCAGAGCCCACCTCACTGACAAAAGACAAAGGAGGAAAAACCCACCACCCAACCCCAACCCACCAATTTTCCCTTGCAACCGCTGCAACCGTGTCTGCCTGTCCCGCATCGGACTTGTCAGCCACAAACGAGCCTGCAGCTGACGTGGACATTACCCCTCCATTAATCTTCGTCCGTGAAGCCAAGCCATATTGATCAGCTACTTTTTAAGGGATGGCCTCATCCTCATATCCTTCTCAACGACTGCTGTGAATTTCCTCCAACGTCAATGGATGTTGAGAGAATCAGGGTGGACACGCGAGTGAGAATGTGTTACAGGAGATTTTGAGGCCACAGACAGATGGCATTGCTCTGAAAGGAAAGATAAACTCAAGGGGAAAACCGTCTCTTTCTATGTTGTAAAGAAGTGAGAAATCTAAACAGGACATGACACAGGATTGTGCTGTACTTGTTTAGTCATTTGCAAACTTTAATTAAATGCTCTGAGAGAGCAATTCACATCTTATCTCGTGAATTTAACTCCAATTCATTTAAAAAAAAATCAGGAATTAAAAAAAATAGATTTGCTTGTGGTGAAGAAATTTGTAGTTTGATTTGCTGATCTCCTTCATGACTCATAACTTCCTTTTCATTGGTCTGGTTTTTACGTTACTCCAAATCCTCAGCAAAATCATTGACCTTCTAACTGACTGTTGAACTGAACACAAATCAGTTGGATTTTGAAGTGGATAACTTATTTGTGCTTTCTGAACGACTCTTAGGAATGGGAAATAAATGATAGTTTAGGCAACAATGTTCACATTGTCTGATTTTTATATATAAAGTACATTGAAAAGTTAAATTCACCTTGAAGCTTTACAATGTGATCTTCAGATAATTGAGAAAACAAAAGGGTGTAATCCTACCTTTGAACAGTGCAGCTGTGTTACTGCAGTTAAGTAATTAAGCCTCATTTAGGATGGAATTTATGAAATATTTCCATCATCAAAGATTCACACAGGGCAACATTAAAGTGTGAAAATCAATGTTATGCTTGGGGTTTCTTCTAATAGTATCACGTCATTCTTCAGCGTTTAATTATGCTGTGAGCTTTGGAAACTCTTCTTCAGGCTTGCAATTATCTTCTTCTGAGCTCCTCTGCAAATAATGATTTCATATACAAGAATATGTATTCACTAAAGTCATCAGGCATTTGCCATTTGAGTGGACACTTATGCGAAATCCATTTGATATATGGTAACTGACATTTTCCCAGTAGGTTTCAAATTTGTTATTGATCTCCTGGCAGGTAGTCTATGAAATAAAGTTTCCAATTGAGTTAGTTCTCATATTAAATTCTGGTCAGGTAATATGAGTGACATTAGATGTCTCTTGAAGTAAATGTACCCCACAGGAAAAAAAAAGAAAATACATTCCTAATTAGATGATTCATCCGTTATCCTAGATTTTTTTGATACTTGCTAATTGGCAATCTATTACCAATAAAATGAAAGTAATTTTACAAAAGTGAATATACATTGCTCCATTTGAATATGAATTCCTGAAATGATTGTGGTGGTCAATACATTATTAGAAAAACTATTAACAGGCTTAAGATCATAATCATGTGATGTAAAAGCTTACAAGTAATTTTAATCACAAATAAATTAAGACTATCAAATGCATTTTGCATATCTAAAGTATAAAGAAATACTTGCAATTATAAAAAGTTATTGGATCGTATATATCGGATTAATGGAGAGGATTCAATGCATTTGGAGCTGTAATGACAACCTTGCATACATTTATAAAACGGAGCAAGAATTAATCTGGTCACAAAATTAACAATCTGATAGACATATTTCAAAAATGTACAGTCATGTGCCACATAATGACTGTGCAGTTGGCATAGCAATTAGCACAACGCCTTTCCAGAGCCAGCAACTGGAACTGGATCGGGGTTCGAAACCTGCACTGTCAGTAAGGAGTTTGTACATTCTCCCCAAGTCTGCATGGCTTTTTTTCCAGGGGCTCTGGTTTCCTCCCACCATTTGAAACATACCGGAGCACACGTTAATTGGGTGTAATGGACTCATGGGCTGAAATGGCCTGTTCCCATGCTGTATGTCTAAATTTTGAATTTTTTTAAAAAATAAATTCAGACAATTTTATTTTATTCATTTTTAGACATTTTTAAAATTAAATTTAAAATGTAGTAATGTCCATTCGGGCAATGTCCAACTGCACATTCGTCCATGGTCCCATAAATTTCAAAACTCCTGATTGGATAATGGACGTAGCAGACACATGTAAACATTTAAAAAGTGAAAAAAAAAACATTTTTAAAGTTTAATTTAGGGTAAGATCAGCATCTTATAAAGTACAGAAATGTACCAAACTCACCTAACACTATGATAGCCTTGCAAGCTCCAATTGTGTTAAGTACAGATTACATATTGGCTGATGTATACAGTAGTGTATATTTACAATGTATTATTAATTATGCATACATTATTATACAATATTAACCTACTTAACCCATATATCTTGAAGATATATTAGCTGAAATACAATATTGTATGTGTACATTATCTTGGCTGTTTAATCAGTGCAGTTATACTACAGTATCACATATACTACAGTATCACATATACTACAGTATCCCATATGACACACATGTTAAACTCAGGCCCGCGTGCAAAATTTGGCCCGTGATATAATTATATTTGGCCCGCAAGATCATATCAAATATGTATTAGAGCTGGCCTGCTGGCCGCCGTGCCAGTATAGCGCATGTACATCTAATACTACAAATCCCAGAATACTTTGCAAATGCATTGGCACCGGCCCGTCAGCCCGCTAATTGCCCCCACCTCCTCTCTTTACTTTCATTAGCATCTGCGACCTGTCGCCCAACTCACGTGTAATAAACCTCTTACGAAAAATGGCCAAACGAAAGACAGAAGACAGGACCTTTCAAGACAGGTGGGAGGCAAACTCTGACCCCAGAGTTTGATGAACTTGCATCTAAGAAGAGATGCCAAGTATCTGGTTTAGACCCAGGTGCATCAGAGTAAATCACAGTGTAGCAAGCTAAGCTTGGATTAATATTTTCTTTGGTTAACTTTTGACTGTTCAGAGTTGAAAGATTGGATTTTCATTGAAGCAAGTTGTTATTTTTTTGACTTGTTGGCTTGTGTAAAAAAAAACATTTAAAAGGAGCTTAAAGGCTATAGAGAAATATTATTTATTGAATATTTTATTTCTCATTTGTTAATGCTTCTTCTGGAAAGAGTTTAACCAAAACTATTATTAAACATTTATTTTAATAAGAAAAAGTTTAACATTACATATGTTGAAAGAAGAGAAAACATGCAGATGTTGTTGAAAATTTTCAATAAATATTTAGTTTGGCCCACGACTTAGTCCAAGTTTTTAATTTTGGCCCTCTGTGAATTTGAGTTTGACACCCCTGCCATATGATGTTTGCACAATGTCCAAATCACGTAATGTCCTACTTCACAGAATGCATCATGGACGTTAAGCGAAGCATGACTGTACATACGTGGTATTTTTGTTTCTCAAAGAGCTGATCTTCCTCCCTGAGAACAAAGTATGATGTTGGCAACATAGTATATTTCTTGGTGACTTACTACAATGCAAAACATGATACAACTGATAATACCCAGATTAAAGAACAATATTCCAAATATGTGCAAGGGTGTTGTGAGTGAATCAAAAATTCAACCTGAAATGATACTACACAACATGACTGACAGTTTAATGATATGGCAATATGATTTGCACCAAAATTTATATTTCACAACCTATTATTAAGACACAGAATATTTTCCAAATGTTTAACATTATTATCCAAAAAATCTACATATAAATTAACTGTTCATTTTTTTCTTAAAAAAACTAACTTCATTATTTGGGTTAAGATTGGAATAACTTATGTTACCATGTTCTATCAGAAAATGACCAATCAAGAGAATAGTTAGGAGGGAGACCCAATGATAAAGTGCAAGGGGTTAAAAAAATGGCTTTACTAGCTGGCATTAAGGGGGCTTAGCTGGATGTTGTTCTCTCCTGATCTGTCCCTTAGAACTTTAATAAAATAGAATGCCAGTGGAAAAAAAAGTACAATTGGCAACTGACATATGGAGGTGGTGATGAAAGGATTGATTTAGTTTTGCCGGTTACTTGAATAAATGCACTCATCTAGAAATTTGATCGGCCATCCTGAATTTTCCAATTGCATGGCAGTACTTTGCATTTGAACTGACCTTGATTGCTTGCAGCAAATACCCATTTTTGGAATGGGATGTTTATTCCTGTATCTGTATTTTGTAACACAAGTTACTGTGGACCAATTTGTTCTCAATTGTTGGCAAATAGAAGCTAATAATTCATCACCCACTACTCCAGTAAAGATAGATGTGCTGGCAGCAAAAGTATACATCAGCAACATTTTTAAGTGCAGTGTAATTTATTTAAATTGGGGTCCTGAAATTTTGACGGCACATTGTAAATATATCAACCCATGTTTCTATTTCGAAACCACTGTCTTAATTTCTATCGAGTTATCTTTATATAGGTGAGGAAATCTTTACACAATATAAAGCATTCCACTGTTGTTAATGTCTAAAAAATGTATACTCATTTTAATTATGCAAATCACATTAAGTACCACACCGTTAATCATGCCAGACTAAGAGTGATTTTTTTTTCAGTAATTTATGGAGCTGTGAGGGCAGTAAACCTACATTTTCTGTATTTTCACCAAAATAGTTGTTTCTCATCAATCATGGTACTCCAGAAAAAGAACCAGCGCTGCCACTGACCAGCTTGAATAAATGTTGCTACCTCCAGTGTTCCTGAGAAGTGTTTAACCCAAGCAGAAACAATTAAGGTTGAGCAAAAGAGTACTACATTACACTGAACATTACATTTTTTTTGAAATGTCCAGTGCTATATCATTTGGAAAATCCAACAGATGAATCACAAGAAATGTCAACAATAGACTAAGGTTTTCGATTATCCAAAAACAAAAAGAAACTGCAGATGTCGGAAGCCTGAAATGAATGAAACCAACAAAAAAAAAATGCTGGACATACTCGGCAGATCAACTACAGCTGATGAGACAGAAGCCGTGGTAATGTTTCAGTTGACGACTTTTCATCAGAACTCGGATTTTTTTTAAGAGGTAAAAGTTGTTTTAAGATGCAAAGAAATCACAGAAAGGAGGAGAAAGTGGAAGGAAGTTCTGGATTTCAAAGAGACAAAGAGGCAGTCAAGGACCGAAAGGATGTTTTGAGCCAGGCAACAGAGCATGGTGAAGGCTTTGATGAGTAACAAAATGTAAATCCGAACAGCTGCAAATAGGAGAAAGTCAATATCTATATGAAAAATAATTAGACAAGAGAAGGTTAAAGTTAGATGCTGGAAATGTGAGGTGCAAATGATGGAGTTGTTGATCAATTGAGAAGACCACGCTAGTATCAAGTCCAGAATGCTAGTTGGAAGGTGTGATATTTTTCTTTAACATTCTATTGGACATTTTTTAGAAAACAATTGAAAGCTGGTGTCAGTTTTGTACAGTGGAAGTGGGTTAGAGACAAAAATGATGGCAACTGAAAGCTCCAGGTCACTGAATGAGGGCATTATAGAAAGTAATCAGACAACATTAATTTGAAAAACCCAATGCAGAGGAGACCACATTGTGAGCATGTAATACACTTACTCAGAAGCAATGTTTGTGGTCCTGGACGGTGGTGTTTGAAAACGCAGGTGGGAAGGGGCTGCAATAAGAGGTGAAAGCATTGCTGGAGATAGAAGAGAAAACATCAGCATCTTGCTTTGAGATGCTGTAGAGGAGAGGAAGGCTAGTTAAACTAGAGTGGAATCACTCTAAGGTTATTAGAAATTGAAGAAATTTATTTGTTGAATCTGGAGGCAGGTTACTTGGAAATGAGCAGAGATGCAATATTGTGGGATAAGATTGGGTGATAGCAGAAGTGGAAGAAATGGAATGGACACCTTGCCAGCCCTCCACTGCTGAGGAAAAAGGAAAGCACGCTGGAAGCATTGGTGTGGAAATAGCATTATCAGAACACATATTACTGAGTAGAAAAGCTCAGAAAAAGGCAGGGTGGGAAGAAAAAGTTAATTTAGGGAGTTCACGAGCTTGTAGTGAAATATTGTTCACTAATGTATCCCCTGAAATGGAGATAGATCATTGAAGAAAGGATAGAGTTGATTAATTGTGTAAAAAATGAGAGCAGAGTGGAAATTTGTAGCAGAGTTTTGGAAGGTTTCAGCTAAATATGTGTGGTGATACGCCACTAGCCTACTGCAGGGGGGAACTTGTGTACCTGCAGGAAGAGCACTGGAGGACAAGGCAACACCTGGCCAGCTGTCACTCAGCCGACCTGAATGGACCAAGCCCCACCCAGTCGGCTGCCAATCACCCTCCAGGATATAAGCTACATCCGGCCCCACAAGTTCAGTCTCAGAGCCAGCACAGCTACTCTCACAGCCAGCTCTGTGGAAGTTTGTGTGGAATAAAACCTGTTGAAAAGTCTTTATGTTTTGTGCCTAATTGACAGTGGCAGCAGAGAGAGCTTTATTCATCTGAGTGTGGCCCTCTACCTAAAGCTCAAAATCCACCCCACCACCTTCTCTCTCGCCTCCCAGGACTGAACTATTAATACCCTCGGGTGCTGCTCTGCCGATCTGACTGTTGTGGTGGGGGGGTGGGGAGACAGGCTCCTAGCCATATCCAAATTCTGCACCCCAGTCCTCCTGGGCTTAGACTTCCAATGTCACCTACAGAGCATCACCCTTGCCTTTGGGGGGCCCCTACCCCCACTCACACTCCACAGCGCAGTGTCCAACCAGCCCCAGCCAACCTGTGGCCTCTCCACACTTTGCATCACCCCTCCCACCCTCTTCTCCTACCTCACACCAGACTGCAAGCCGATAGCTGTCAGAAGAAGACACTATTGCACAGCGGACAGAGACTTTATCAAGGCAGAGGTGCAACGGCTCCTGGCGGAAGATGTTATAGAGCCCAGCAACAGCCCATGGAGAGCCCAAGTTCTGGTGGTCAAGCAGGGCAGCAAGCCGAGGATGGTCATGGATTACAGCCAGACCATCAACCGGTACACCCAGCTGGATGCCTACCCTCTACCGAGGATAGCCGACATGGTCAACAAGATAGCCACTACCGGGTCTTCTCCATGATTGACCTGAAGTCGGCCTATCACCAGCTCCCCATCCAACCATGGTACCAGCCTTATACCGCATTCAATGTGGACGGGTGCCTCTACCAGTTCCGCCGAGTTCCAATTTGGCTCACAAACAGGGTCTCCATCTTCCAACGGGAGATGGATCGCATGGTAGTTAAGGGTGACTTTCCCGTACCTGGATAATCTCACCATATGCGGCCGCAACCAGCAGAACCACAATGCAAACCTTGAGAAATTTCTCCAGACGGCCGAGTTGCTGAACCTCACAAAGAGAAGTGAGTGTTCAGTACCACCCACCTCACCATCCTGGGCTACATCATGGTGCATGGTGTCATCGACCCAGATCCAGAACGGATGCACCCATTAATGGAACTGCCCCTTCCCCATATGCTCAAGGCCCTCTGCAGGTGCCTTGGCTTTTTCTCCTATTACTCACAGTGGGTTCCTCACTTCTCGGACAAGGTCCACCCACTGGTCCAGGCCACAACTTTTCCTCTCCCACCCGAGGGGCAGGCAGCCTTCAGGCGCAACAGGTAGGATATCGCAGATGCCACGCTGCATGCCATGGATGAGGACACCCCCTTCCAGGTGGAGTGCGATGCCTCCGATGTGGTCCTCGCCGCTACCCTGAACCAGAAGGGGTGCCCTGTCGCTTTCTTCTCCAGAACCCTCCACATTTCCGAGCTAGGGCAGTCCACCATTGAAAAGGAGGCCCAGGCAATTGTGGAAGTGTTTTGCTACTGGCGCCACTACCTGGCTGGCAGGAGATTCACCCTCCTCACTGACCAGCAGGCAGTGGCATTCATGTTTTGCTCCACCCACAAAGGCAAAATCAAGAATGATAAGATCTTGCGCTGGTGAGTTGAGCTGGCAACGTAGAGCTACAATATCCAGTATCTTCTGGGGAAGTTTAATGACTCCCCTGTTGCCCTCTCCTTGACCTGCATGTCACTCCACAATGACCAGCGCAGGCCATGCACGAGTCCCTCTGCCACCCGGGTGTCACATGCTTATACCACTTTATCAAGTTCCAAAGCCTCCCGTACACCATCAGGGATGTCAGGACCATGCCTGAGGCATGCCAGGTCTGTGCGGAATGCAAGCCCTGCTTCTTCCACCCACCCCAGGCCCACATCATAAAGGCCATTCCGCCCTACGAGCACCTCAACATAGACTTCACAGGCCCCCTGCCTTCCACTATCGGAATGCCTATTTCCTCACAGTCATAGATGAATACTCCCACTTCCCTTTTGCCATTGCATGACCAGACTCCTCCACGGCCACCGTCATCAGGGCACTGATGCAGATCTTCATCATGTTCAGCTACCCCGCATTCATCCACAGTGACCGGGGGGTCTAGCTTCATGAGTGAGGAACTGCGTCAGTACCTGACAGCAAGGGGCATCACAGCTAGTCACACACCTAGTTACAACCCTGGAGGTAATGGACAGGTGGAGCACAAAAATGGGGTAATCTGGAATGCAGTCCTTCTGGCCTTTAAGTCTGAGGGATGACCCATAGAGTACTGGCAGGATGCCCTCTCTGAGGCACTCCATGCCATCAGGTCACTCCTGTGCACAGCTACCAATGAGACCCCTCACGAACGCCTGTTTGTGTTTCCCAGGAAATCGGCGACTAGAACATCACCCACAGCATGGCTCACGTACTGGTGCTCCTGTGTAAACACGTGCGGGACCACAAGGCCAACCCCATGGTTGAACAGGTGTTCTTCCTACACGCAAATCATAACTACACCTATATTAGGTTTATCAGTGGCAGGAAGGACACTGTCTCAACCAAGGACCTGGCACCCAACATAGCACCATAGCACAACAGCATCCTTCATCCCAGGTCCACGCTGGCCTGACACACTCCCCTATCCTTGGACTGCTATGGGACACCCAAGACCATGCCGGCCTGCTGCGCCTTCCCCACCCCAGGCACCCTGGACTCACTCCACCCATGGGGGACGAACCCACCCCCCCACCCATCCAACACCTCACACACACTTCAACTCCAGCCGCCCCGGCCAACCCACCGCGCTGCACCATGCCAGCCACTCTGGCCCCCACCCCACACCCTGACTAGCCCCCACTTACCCTTGCCGTCTTTTGACCAGAAGTCAACCCTGCAACAGTCGCAGAGACTCTGATGGCTGCCGGACCGTCTAAACTTCTAAATAATGTACATATGTTTGAGGCATCATAGAACATGGAATGTAACCTCCCACCCCCCCTCCCGCGACAATTTTAAAGAAGGGGATGAATGTAATGATACACCACTAGTCTACTGCAGGGGGCAACCGTGTACCTGTAGGAAGAGCACTGGAGGACAAGGCAACACATGGCCAGCTGACAATCAGCCGACCTGAATGGACCAAGCCTCACCCGGTCAGCTGCCAATCACCCTCCGGGATGTAAGCTACATCTGGCCCCTCGAGGTCAGTCTCAGGGCCAACACAGCTACTCTCACAGCCATCTCTGTGCAAGTTTGTGTGGAATAAAGCCTGTTGAACAGTCTTTATGTTTTGTGTCTGCTTTTCTGCTTGATAGCGCATCACAATATGACAGCCAAAACTGGCACCAAAGTTGTCACTGACACACCAGGTAAAGAGAAAGAGAAAGGTCCTGAGGATGGTACAAGGAATGCATCCGTATATCTACTAGGAGACAGACATAAGCTGGGATGTAAAATATTCACCTATTTATGCCTTTAATTTAAAGAAAATGAGGAGATTTAAAAATAAGCAGAAGTTGTTCTGTGTGAGAAAGAATTTATAAAGATGTTGCAGAGTGGTGTTTATGGACTGCTTAATCTCTGTTCATAGAAGAAGTGAAGGCTCCTCAGCCATGCTGGTAAAAGTGTGATTCCAGAAGGAATGGATATCCATGGTGAAAAGGGAATAGGTTAGGGGTGGAGGGGAGGGTGGGAGGTGGAGATCAGGGAAAAGGAAATTGTTAAAATGGCAAATGACATTCAAGGTGATGGTGGATTGAGTGGGAAGAGGCAAAGGACCAGAAAGAGTAGAATCAAGTAGTGAAAAATAAACAGTTGAGGGACAATGTTGAGTTTTCTGTTGTTGTGTATCTTGAGGAGGAGGTGGATATGGTTTGTGTGTTGTTCAAAGCAACTGGGTTCAGAAGCAATGGAGTTTGAGGTTTAGTTTCTATTTCCAGACGTGCCTGCCATGCAACGTCTTCCCAACATGTTCTGCTCTGTTTAACCATATTACATATAACCATATAACATTTTACAGTATGGAAACAGGCCATATTGGCCCTTCTAGTCAGCACCAATTTATGAGAAAATCCACTAGTTCCACCCACCCACTCCCTTGCCCATAACCCTCCAACCCCCTCACATTTTTTGACATTACTTTCATTCTGAATAGAATAATATCTATCCTTGATCTTAGCTGAAATTGTTTCAATTTATTTGAATTCAGTGTTCAAAACTTTGGAATTAAACTCATGAAAAATAGCTAGCGACATTGTATCATATTTCTAAATCCACATGAGAATATTTTTACTATGAAAGAAAAGTATAAATTATTATATATTTGTTTTTATGCCACAGATTTATGAGCCCATTGCTAGTTTGTGTGTAATATGATAATCCATCATTGTCAGGTATATGTTTAACTTAAAAGAAGTATAATCTCTTGCAAAATTTATTTTAAAATTTGGAAATAGATGGTGGCAGTTCTGAATCTAATTTCTGTGCTCCTTGGGGCAATTTTCTCAGGTTTGTCAGTATCTTCATTAAAAAGAACATATATATTTTTTTAAAAACCATTCAATTTGATGCAAGTTTATGCATCTTCTCAAAATTTTGGTTACCTGAGGTGATTTTCGGGTTTGACATTGACTGATTCAAGGTTGGAACTAGATAGAATGAAAACAGAAAATGCTAGAAATGCTCAGCAGGCCAGTTTACATGAGCAAAAAAATGAAAACTATGCCAAAATGACATTAGGAAAAAATGAACAGTAGTACTTCAGAAAGAACAAGTGTACACTTCCTACAATTAGAGAATTTGATATTTTGAATGGATGGCTGTAATATGCCCAGGTGGGATATGAAGTATTGCATTGGGCTTCTTTGTAACAGGGGAAGAGGTCAAAGTCACAAAGGACAGAGTTAGAAATTTGATGAAGATTTATGTGACAGGCAGCCTAAAGCTCAGGTTCAGCTCTGAATGTAAAGCCACCACTCAAGCTTCCATCAATATGTGTGACCTTATTGCATAGGAATAAGTGGAAGTGAATTACTGCTCCACATTGTGGCACTCTGGATGGTGGGAATGGAAGAAATGAAAGGGCAGGTACAGGTGTTCCATCTCCTGCAATTGTATGGGAAGTGCTACAAGATGGCAGTGGTTGGTGCAGATAGAAGAGCAACCCAGCGAGTTATAAAATGGTGAAGAGGGATATATGTGTCTGGTGGTGGAACTGTTTTAGAGCTGTTAGAAATTAAGAAGAATGATGCATTGAATGTGATCACTTATGGTGTGGAAGGTAAGGACCTGGGGCTCTGTCCTTTCTCTGTTCAGCAGGAGAAGAATCTAGAGTAGTGGTATGAGAACTAGGTGTCATATGCCCATTGTGGATGTACAAGAACACACTGACCATTTCTTCTTCCACTGACACTCCTTTTCCTGCTCAGTCTTTCCAGCATTTTCTGTTTTTATTTCAGATTTTCAGCATCTGCAGTTTATTGATGTTCATCGTCTAAGATGGACGCAGGCAAGGAATAACGAAGCACAAATCCTAGCAGACTTTCCATTCTTAATTTTTGCCAGTTATTTCTCTTGTGTCCTTTGTATCATTGGTTAAAGATGGAGGAAGATTCATTCACAACTCATCAAAGCCAAAATAGTTTCCAAAACATTCCACCTTTATCTCATACATAAACATTCATTACTTGTATAGAAGCCACAGGGGATACATGTAAAATGTTATATAATTCTCCTTTTCTACATGTTCTAAATACATTGTTTCATTCTAGGTATAAGGCCTTGTAGCTTTCTGTCAGTGAATAAATTTCATCTGTTCATCTATGCAATTAAAACTATGAGGAACAGTTGCATGTTGCTTATCGGTGCTCACTTCTATATCGCTCAAGTGCTTTCTGATTAGGAACTGGAACTGTGTTCTTCCTTCGTGTGCCAGGATGCTAAAGATAATTCGATATTTCAGAACTGTTTGAGCAGTGATACTGGAAACAAAATTGACACATTCTGATTCTTGGAGATCAAAACTACATCATTTGGAAAATATAGAGATGAAAATTTAGCCAGAATTTTAAAACTGACCTAAGAGATCCCCAGATATCACAGTCATAAAGCAATCATGTCATAAACATTTCATTTTGGAAACCGTGGATCATTTTATTTGTGTAAATTGGTAATCATGAGGCTATAATTATTGCCAAAAAAAAAATCATTTCTTAGCAATGAAGACAGCACACGATAATACGCAATTTGTTAGCTTGTTCTTTAGATTTGGATGTATTTGCAAAAAAAATGAAGATATTATAATAATTTTACTTAGCACATTTATTTTAAAAATAATAAATATTGCATTTCATTTTTTATTTGTTGAGTTTATGCCCGTAAACTGCTCTCCAATCTTATGCAATGCCTTAGATAAACTGAGGCAAGAGAATAAATGGTTAAGAATTTTTTTTTAAATCTGAATCAAGATAATTCCCTGAAGCAGATCTCACTGTACCATATGCTGAAACACACCAGGTTTATTCCTGAAGCAAAGATAAAACAAACCCCTCACCTTATGGCATAAACTGACTTGAATCTGTAGGGATATGTCCTGATTTCTTAGTATCACTGCTACTAAGTATATCCAGTTTGCTCCTCAACTTTAGCTTTAATTCAAACAGCATTGTGTGTTTTGAGCAGGGAGCTTGATTTACAAAGAAATATAACATCTAACACTTTGGTGAGATTTATACGGCTCAATATTAGAATCTTAACATTGACAAAGTATTTTTTCTCTTTAAAGTACTTCACAATTTTCCTTATCATAGTTTCACTATTAATATTCTATATCCATTTAGTCAAGAACTGACCTTTGACTAAATCACTTTAGAATGTTTTCTGTTTCAAATACTTTCAGCATGTAAACAAGATATTTATTTTCCATGATGTCTTAGTTTAAATTCAATAACATGAACCAGAAATATTAAGTCTGTTTCTCATACGCAAATGCATCAGACTTTGACCACTCAGCCAAGTAAACATAATCAGGTCAATCACAGGCTCTATCTCCCATCCATTGCAGCCATTTATGTGGGGCGATGCCTCAAGAAGAAGACATAAAGGACCCCTATCATCCTAATCTCAACCTCCTCTCAAACATGAAAACATGAAAACCAGGAGCTCTAGGTTCAAGAATAGATTCCTTCCAACAGCACAAAAGGACTGTCCACACATCTGTAAGTCCCTTTTTTTTAACACAAGGATTACTGTGTGATGCACCATCAATTACTCAAAAGACTATTGTTGAGAAATCCATAGGCTTTTATTCATTTAAGAACAAAGGCAAATCCATGCTGTTTGACTGTCCTGAACTGAGGAGGGGACAGCCTGTGGGAAGGGGCCACAGATACAATTGGCCAAGAGGTGTGCCTGACCAGACAATTATCTGTATTATAGTGGTTTACCACATTCACCCCTTGTTTCTAAAAAAGAGTCCAGCAGGGTGAAGTAGAACTAACAAAATTACAAATTCAAAAGTCACATTTTCAGTCTTTCAGGTGGTCTGATCATTCACTGGGACTATTGTAGAACTGGTTGTGGCTGCAGCACAGCATTGGGGTCCTGGATGATCTTGGGCACCTATACATATTTATCAGTGTTGCACTGGTGGGTGGGTGCTGATAAATCTTGTGTATCATCTCTCAGGGCAGAGGCAAGATACCAGGGTCAAGGGCATCATGTGTGTTCAACAGTGAGGGGCAGTGGGGTGATCAGTAGTGGTCTCCAGTGCCACTGAGGGAGCCATCCCTGACAGAAACCATGTCTTTGTGGCTGTCAGGTATACCACGTAAGCATATTGGGGGTTGGCAAGGAGGAGGTGGACCCTTTCAACCAGTGGATCAGACTTATGGCTCCTCACATGCTTCCAGAGCAGGTCAGCCCTGGGGATGTCAACCATGCTGATAGTGTGGTCCCTATCCCAGATTTCCTGGGAAAGGAAAACATACATTCATATGGTGTGGCATAGCAGGGACCTGATAGAGTGGAGTGCCTCAGCAAGGACCTCCTGCCAGCAGGAGACTGGAAGGCCATTAAATCACAAGACTAGGAGAACTGCCTTCCAAACCATAGCATTCTCCCTCTCCACTTGGCCGTTACCGTGGGGGTTATAACTAGTAGTTCTGCTTGTGGCAATGCCCCTGGCCAACAGGTACTGGTGCAGCTCAGCACTCATAAAAGAAAGCCCCCATTAACTGTGGATATAACTGTGGAAGCCAAACAAAGTGAAGAGGCTGTGCAGGGCCTGTGGTAGCGGTCATATCTGAGCAATGAATGGCAAATGGAAAACCAGAGTATTCATCAATGATGTTAAGAAAATACACATTATGGTCAGTGGAGGGCAGGGGTCCTTTAAAATTGACACTGAGTTGCTCAAAGGGGCAGGTGGCTTTACTTAATTATGCCCTGTCTGACCGGTAGATGAACAGCTTGCACCCAGTGCAGACCAGGCAGTTCTTTGTCATGGGCCTGATCTCATTGATGGAGTATGGCAGGTTATGGGCTTTGATGAAGTAAAAAAAAAATCTGGTAATTCTGGGGTGACAGAGATCATTGTGAGGGTTTTGGAGCTGATCGATCAGTGCACTGGCAAAGGCCCCGTGGGACTCATTAAGTTTCATAATTTTTGATTTTTCCATACTGCTGATTATTAAACATGAACATGACAGCGCATTGATCTGTCAGCAGGGTGAATCACTTACTGGCCACTGCCGCACTTGGGCCTCCTTCTCGACCAAGGAATGTCAAATCTTGGGGCTCTGCAGGGTAAGTGAAAAAATCCGACTGGCTTGACTGCCTGATTAAGGGTGGCTGCAATATTCGTTTTTCCACATGGAAAGTGGTGGATTCGTCCACAACATGCATTGTGGCCTTGGCGATGACTGCCTTAATGTGATTGAAGGCTTCATGAGCCTCCACCGCCAGGAGGAAGGATGTGGATTTGATGAAGGGCCAGGCCTTGTCTGCACAACTGGGGACCCACTGAGTGTAATAAGAACCCAAGGCACCTTTTCAGGCCCTTAAGACTGTGCGGAAGAAGAATTTCCAGGAGTGGTTGCATGTGGTCTAGGTGTGGGCCAATGACGTCATTCTCCACAACACAGCCAAGACAGGCTGTATGGAACATGCACTTGGCCTTATTTTATGTCAGGTTAAGGAGCTTGGCTGTTTTGATAAATTTCTGGAGATTGGCATTGTGATCCTGCAGGAACAGCAAAGTGGCCCACAACTTGTACTGGTCCACCTTGCGGTCCATCTCCCACTGGAAGACCGAGATGTCATTCGTAACATCAAAGGGGTCCCCAGGGAGTGGTAGAGATGGCCATCCACCTCCATCCACCTCAAACACTGTATACTTGCAGTCCTTTGAGCGGATAGTGAGCTGGTGATATGCTGACTTCAGATCAATGGTCGAAAAGACCCTATGCCAGACAATTTGTTTGACCATGTCAGTGATGTGTGGGAGGTGATATTCATCCAATTGCCTGTATCTGTTGATGGTCTGACTGTAGTTGATCACCATCCTATTCCTTTCCCCATTCCGCACTACCAATACCTGTGCTCTGCAAGGGCTGGTGCTGGGCTCAATAAGTAAGGCTCTCTTGGAGAAAGGTGAACTCAGTCTGCAGCAAGCTGCTGAGCTGGCAGGTACACTGGAGGTGGGTCTCCAGAATGTGGAGGCCTACTCAACCGATAACACGGCTGCCCCATGGTTGCCTTGAGTAAGCGTTATATCTCTATGGATGAAGATCCTGTCCCCGGCCCTGTACCATCTACTTTTAGTGGTGACAGGCTTACAGTCCAGAGTGAGGTTGGCAAAAAGTGACAGGCAGGGTAATTTTAAGCGTGGAGAGCTCATAAGTTATGTGGTGTGAGCAGTTGGGTTGTTGGCTGTGTACAATAGGGGATTTCAGAGGGTGGGTAATGCAGAGGGGATGATTTGAAAATTGCCTGTTACACACAGTGAGGAGTGGATGGGGCCCATCAAACTCCATCATCACACTTTCAAGGTGACACTGAAAATCAAGTCCCAACAGCATAGCAGCACAGAGCTTTGACATTATCATCATTCTAAAGACATTATATTCAAAACCCCGCACAGTTAGAGTCACTACACAGAAGCCTCAGACATCCGCTGCATGCAACTTGGATGCCAAGGAGACAGTCTGGTTTACCTGCAGTACTGTGATGGAGAGGCGCTGCACTGTGCTGACTGTATAAAACTCTCCATGCTCCCACGATCGAATAAGCAACTTGTTACATAGCCATTTACCTGGATATCCATCATTTAACTGGTGAGTTGATGTGGGCTGCCCTGGTCGAGTGTGATGGAGGCCAGTGTCGTGTTGTGGAAAATGGTGGTGTCCAAGCTGGCGGCCCCCAGGGCCTGCACGCAGAGTTGCTGGACCCAGAAGATGGTGCCCAAGATGGTATCCTCCATGGCCGACACGTGGTGCTGCAGTTTCCCAAAGATGGTGCCCTAAGATGGTGGCCCCCATGGATCACACATGGTGCTGCTGGCCTCAGGTGATGATTCTGTCCAGGAAGGCGGCCCCATGATCTGCACACAGTACTGGTGGGAGGTGTTTTTGACTTACATACCTTGGTATAGTGGCCATTGTTCCCACAGCTCAAGCACGTTGAATCCTTTGCTGGGCAGCATTTCTTCTGATGCTTGCCCCGACCACAGAAGTAGCATTTTGGGTGCTCCCAGAGCACCACGGCTGTGGTCGGGTTGTTACCAGAGCCAGCTGAGAATGGCAGGAGGTGGCAATGGAGCACTGCTGCTGTGGTCGAGTTGTTAATGGAGTGGGGGAATGGGGTCACATCCAAGATGGCGGCATCCTCTACAACTATGGGTCAGCCATGAGTGCCTTTCGTATCTAGTTTGACCTGATCCCCAAGATGTAAGAGACCAGGATCAGATCCTCTGTATACTCTGCGGTGGACACAGCCTTGCATTCACAGGACATGCTGAGAGCTTGCAGGACCTGAACAAATTCGGCGCTAGACTCATCAGGGCATTGTTTGAGGGTCTCTAGCAGATGTCTGGCATAGACAATGTTGATCTTACGCAGATGCTGTCCTTTAAGTATGTCCAAGCTTTCTGGTACGATGTGGCAACCCTGATCATGGAGTACACTAGTGTGCCAACCAGGGAGTGCAGCACTTGCATTTTATCATGCTCTGATCACACAACAGTTGAGGAAGCCTGCAGGAATCCTTCAAAACAGTGCAGCCAGAACTCACAGTTGATGGAAGCCTTGAGCGTCAATCTCGAAAGACTGTTGTTGAGAAACCAATAGGCTTTTATTCCGTTATACTGTTTGACTGTCCTGCAATGAGGAGGGGCTGTGGTACAGTTACCTTTATACAGGAGCCTATGGGGAAGGGTCACAGGTAAAATTGGCCAATAGGTGTGCCGGTCAGACAATTATATACAACCGAGTAGTTTACTACACTGTGAGTTTTTAAATATCCATCTACCTCATGCATTTATTATCTCTTCAATTAATTCATTTAGTTTAATGTGATAGATTATCTTTACAAGTATCTGGCTGCAGCAAGTAAGGATGTCAGTGCATAGGTTTATTCCACTTAAGTACATGACAATAAACTCATTTTCATTATTATTATTATCTTCAGACTTAACATCATGCTTCCTAGCCTGCAGAGTGTTTCCAAAATTGTTTGTATTTGTTTCTGTTTTTAAAATGTTTTTATTTGTTTTTATTTCATCTATCAAGTTTAAATGCTTTAGGAGTACTTTGCATGTTTTACTGTAAAAATGATGGAAGATTTCCATTGAACTTTTATAATACTCATTGCAATCAATTGGAAATCCTCTTCTAGGAAATTTGCAGAAAGTCTTCTGAACGGTAAGGTGGTTTATAGCTTGATCAAAAGTGCATTAAAATAATCCAAATGTTCTAAAGCAGGCTAATAGATGCAGTGAAGCTCTTCATTCCACGATAAGCATGCTAATAATTCTGTTTGTATCAATGTTTTGTGAGGCCTCACAGTTTGGCGGGCAGCAGCCTCCTTTGAAGAAGACCGCAGAGCCCACCTCACTGACAAAAGGCAAAGGAGGAAAAACCCAACACCCAACCCCAACCAACCAATTTTCCCTTGCAACCGCTGCAATCGTGTCTGCCTGTCCCGCATCGGACTGGTCAGCCACAAACGAGCCTGCAGCTGACGTGGACTTTTTACCCCCTCCATAAATCTTCGTCCGCGAAGCCAAGCCAAAGAAGATCAATGTTTTACTTACAGGATTTTTTTTTAAAAATCAATTAATTGCATTAGCCTATATTTGACTTTCATCTAGATTCTGACTTTTGTTTCATTGCTCAGTGTAGTTAGGCTGCCTGAAGCTATTGGAAATTGTTTCCTTGGAGTTCACTTAACTAGTGACCTATCGTGGACACACAACATCTCCTGGTTTGTCAGGAAAGTGGAACAGTGACTGCATTTCCTGAGAAGTCTGAACGGGAAAGGGACCAGCCACCATTACGTCAACCTTCTACAGGAGCTCTATCGAGAATGTCCTGGTCAGCTGCATCACAGCGTGTTACATTCGCTGCAGAGAAATAGATTGGAGGTCAATCCACAGGACCATAAGAGTGACAGAAGGGATCAATGGAATTTTCTTCCCCTCAATCGACATGATCTACTGGTACTTTTTGTCAATATTTTATCTGAAGTATTTAAACGTAACATTCAATCAAATATATTTCAGAATATAAATATAATAATATGTTAAGTATCAAACACATGATAATTTCCCCAACCACCCTCTACCCACATCCCCCTAAAATCCCAATAAAAGATGAAGAACAAAAATAAAGTGTTAGAAAATAAAGAAGTGAGAAAGAGAAAAGTAAGAATAAAAAGAGGAAGAAAAAAAATTGCCTGCTGAAAATGTTAAAATCCATCTAATCTAAACTTCATATTCATTTCATCATTAATAGGAATCCACACAGGTCTTAGAGGTTAAGAACATTTAAAAGTCTAAAATAATAATAATTAATAATTCAATCCTCTTTTTTATAGATAAGCATGCCAAATTTGTAAAAGTATATCATATTTTTTCCTTAAATTATATGTAATTTTCTCGAGGGGATCATAACTGTACATTTACTCATTCTGTTGTTCCAAACTTAAAGTGTAAATTGGATTTCCAAGCAACTGCAATACATTTTCTGGCCACTGTTAATATAATTTTTAACAAATTCAATCTGGTATTTAGTTAGTTTTATTTTAAGTCTTATCCCTACAATATTACCTAATAAAAACAATTCTGGATTTTGTGGAAATTGGACACCTATAATATGTTCTAAAAATTTCCTTATTTCCAGTCAAAAATGTCTTTGGTATAAGAATACCATGTTGAATGTAAAAAAAAAAACGTTCCAACCTCTTCTACACATCTAAAACACTGATCTGATAAATCTGATTTAAATTTACTTATTTTCTGTGGTGTGAAGTATAACTGGCATAAAAAATTATATTTTACCAATCCATATCTTACATTTATTATGTTAGTTATACAGTCTTGACATAAATAAACTGAATTTTTCTCCTCTTTTGTTAAATTTAAGTCTGCCTCCCATCTTTGTCTAGATTTATGAATCCCTGGTTTAGAGGTCCCCACTTGAAATAAATGATAAATTGCCAAAATAAGTTTCTTTGTATTTCCCTTTCTTATTAAAATCTCCATATCACTACACTTAGGCGAATATATTGTTGGACCCAACTTACCACTAAAATATGCTCTGATTTGAAAATAGCAAAATAGCATTTTATTAAGAATACCATATTTATTCTTAAGTTGTTCAAATGGCATCAATTGCTTTTGCTCATAATAGTCTTCAATATATCTGATCCCTTTATGATACCAAGTTTCAAAAATGTTATTGTCTAATGTACAAGGTAGGAGACTGTTATGAGTCAAAGGGGTTTAAAGAGATAAATTACTCCTTATTCCAATTTCTGTATTAGTATTCTGTACTAGTATTTTTGTATATTTTATTTATTGTTTAAAATAAGGCATGCAATCAAAAGTAGAATACAAATATACATAATTTTCTCCCATATAATCCCCACCCCTCCCCCCACCCTCCTCCCTCCCCCCCCCCAACTACCCCAAAAGAAAGAAAAAAAAGAGTTAAACATATATAAAGAGTCGCCATATTTGGTGCCATCCCAACAATGGAAAAAAAAAACTCTACTACATATTTAAACCCATATATTGCATATACGGGCTCCACACCTTAACAGAAAAGGAATAATTATTACATAAATTATGTTATCTTTTCCATTGGGGTACAGGATCTCATTTCCATATGCCATCTTTGAATACTTAACTCGGTTTCATTTTTCCAAGTAATAGCTAAACATTTTCTCGCCACAGCCAATGCTAATCTTATAATGCAATCTAAAATTTATCTAATTTTAATTCCAAACTCAGTTTTTTTTTAAATATATCCCAATAAAAATACTAAGGGATCATGTGAAAGCTTAAATTTAAATAAACCTTTCAAAAATTCCATAATTATACTCCAAAAAGGCTTCACTCTCTCACTCAACCATATGGAATGTCGAAAACACAAATCCAAAGAAACAAACCCATATTTCCATTATGCCTAGTTTTAATCAAATATTTCAATAGAGTTTCTCTTTCAACAGTTAAAAATTTTGTATCCTATTTATACATAAAGTATTCTGCTTTTCTCTCTCCTATTTTATTTAATTCTCTTTGTACCCAAGAATATTTTTCTCCCGCTTCAAAAAAAAGTAAGAAATTTTATTTGAGCTACTCTATAGTAATTTTTTTTAATTAAGGAGTTGTAAATCTCCCAATTCATATTTCCATGTTAATGATCTACTACTGGTATTGTTGTCAGAAGAGGGCATGAAAATCATTGAGGATCCCTTCCACCCTGTGCACAGCATCTTTCAGCTGCTCCTGTCGGGTAAGAGATGATCAGAGCCAGCACCACCAGGCTGAGTACCTAAGGGCAATGAGAATGCTTAGCATCCAAAGGAAATGCTCACACTAATCATTCAAGACTCTTATTTTGTGAAGCAATATGTATATGTACATATGAATACTTGTCCTGCTTATGTGTTGTTTGTTTGTATGTGTACTATGTCTGGTTGTGTGTTTACCGTGTTGCTCCAAGGATCGGAGTACACTGTTTGTCGGGCTGTACTTCTGTAATCATATGACAATAAACTTGATTCAAACTTGCAAATAGATCACTGAGAAAGAAAGCATATAGATAGCACATAGAGAGCAAGCAGCACTTCACCATGGGGTCAATGTACGTAGTCACTTAACCAGGTATAGATCATTTTAAAGATAAAGGTAATATGTACTTAGATTTTGCTGCTTTCAGTGAAATGAATTGTGTTTGAACCTGCTCTAAGTCTAAGCACATTATTACATGGTCATTATTTGTTTACCTATTAAGAAACCAGCCTGTAACCTCAGCAACAATCTAGTGAAACTTTAATTTATTGCTTTCCAAAAGTGAGGTAAAACAACAGTAAAACTCCTGTGACATAATGCAAGAATGGGGGAAATATCAGTCAGATCATTATATTTCCTTGAAATTACTTACATATTGGTGAAGGATCACAACAATACATTTAGTTTTTCTAATAATTAAAATAACAAGGTGGAGGCAGACAGTTGTAACAAGAGGAAACACATGCCTTGAGGCTAACTCAAGGTACTAAACTTTCAAAACATGTTCCTAAAGATCTGATGGATCTAATTCCAATGATATCTGCTGGAATTCCATTCAATGTCCATTCCAGTTTTGACAGCAGGAGGTCATTTGGGGTCAAGTGGTAATGATATAACTCCCTAGCCCCCTGCTCTACTCACTTTATACCCATGAGTGGTTCATTATGACAATAACACCCTATACAAATTTGTCGATGCTACCACGGTAGTGGATTGTATAAAGGAAGGAGATGAGTCAGCATATAGCAGGACATTGAAAAGTTAGCTAAATGCTACACCAACAACAACCTTGGAATCAATGTCACTGAAACTAAAGAGCTGATTTTTGACCCCAGAGATATACACTTCAGTGATCATTGAGGGATCAGAGGTGGAGAGGGTGAGTTATTGGGAGTTACTTTCTCTTGGACCCAACACACCAATGGCATCGTGAAGAAAGCACATCAATGCCTCTACTTCCTCAGGAGTTTGTGAAGGTTGTTTGATACGGTTTCAAAAACCTCAGGAGACCTCTACAGATGTGTAGTAAAGAGTGTGCTGACCAGCTGCATCACAGTTGACATGAGGCACAATATCTCTGAGTGGAATGCCCTGCAAAAGGCAGTGGACGCAGCCCAGAACATCATTGAGAATATATACATAGATCCATACCTTCCATGATATGCTCTGTTCTCACTGCTGCCATCATTAAAGTGGTATCAGTGCCTACAAAACCTGTTCTATTAGGTTCAGGAATTCCCTCAACCATTAGCCTCCTAAGCAACAGTCAACATGATCATGCCACCATCCACTGTAGTACCTTGTTCTCACTTTCTCCTTTGGCTGTTGTGACAGAGTATTTAGAGGTGGTTTGGGAGGAATTGTTTGAGCAGCTTGCACACGAACTTTTTTAAAACACAGAATATTTGCAGGACTTTTGCAGAATGCTTTTTTCAGGAGGCAACAAAGTATCAACAGCAGATTGCCTGGGAGAGCATGTGATCTTTGCAGGGAGAGATGAGTTTTGCTCTCAGGGTGTGAAACAGAGAGGAGAGAGACAGAAATCCATTCCAAACTCTGCTGAGAATCAGAATGATTACACCAGGGCTGTCACAGGCTTTATCAGACAGCTGTGGATAAGTGTGTCCCCATCAAATCATTCAGGGTTTTCCCCAAGCAGAATCCTGGCTCAACAATGAAATCTGGAACCTGCTGAGAGCCAGATCACAGGCATTGAAGACTGAAGATCTAGACCAATACAGAAGGAGCAGGTATGACCTGCAGAAAGTTATCTCCTGGATGAAATGGAGATTATGAATGAAAATGGAAACAGCAAGGGACACCTGACAGCTGTGGCAGGACCTAAATTACATAACCTGTTACAAAACCAAATCCGGTGAAGTAGCAGATGGAAAAGCTTCACTCCCAGAGCAAATCAATGATTTCTATGCCTGATTTGATGACAGTAACAGTGAAGAACCACCCATGTTGACAGGATGGTTAAGAAGGCATTTGGTATGTTAGCCTTCATAAATCATAGCATAGAATATAGGAGCTGGGAAGTGATGCTGCGACTGTTTAAGGCATTGGTGAGGCCAGGCTTGGAGTATTGTGTTCAGTTCCGGTCTCCAAGTTATAGGAAGGATATAGATAAGGTGGAGAGGGTACAGAGAAGATTTACCAGGATGTTGCCTGGCTTAAAATAGCTAGAGTACAGAGAAAGATTGAAGAGGTTAGGACTTTATTCAATGGAACGTAGAGAGTTGAAAGGGGATTTGTTAGATGTGTTTAAAATTATAGACTAAATGCAAGTAGACTCTTGCCCCTGAGAACAGAGGAGGTTTAAACAAGAGGACACAAGTTGAGGGTAATGGGGAAAAATTTTAGGAGAAACATAAGAGGATGATTCTTCACTCAGAGAGTGGTGGCTGAATTGAATAATCTTCTTGAGGAAATAGTTGAGGCAGAATCAATTCTTTCATTTAAGAGGAGGCTGGATATGTGCATGGATAAGATGGGGTTGGAGGGTTATGGGCGGAGAATAGGTGGAGGGATCTAGCGGAGTTGTTTAAGTGAACTGGTGTGGACTTGAAAGGCCGAGATGACCTGTTTCCATGCCATAAACCATTCCTCTGCACTCCGACGTCCCCTCAAGATCCCATCCTCTCCGAATCTGAGGATGACCTGCATACTGCCTTCAAGAGAATTAATCCAAGCTGTGGATTATAAGTGTGAGGAATGAGCCACCAAACACAAGGGTGAGGCTGTGGAGGTGACACAGGAAGACTAGACCCAGGATAACTGGGGCACAGAGCTTGGCCATGAACAGTAGTCTGAACTTTTGTTATGTTCCCCGCTCCCCCCCCCCCCCCCCCCACTGTCAAGTTCTCCGATCAGCACCCCAGTGGTCCTGGGATGTGAAAGCGATAGCGAAGATTGCTGTGTATACTTTGAGTTTCAGCGTACGGACACATTTGGGTGCACAAAGCTCTCAATACTACCGCTGTCAAACAGGCATTTTATTACCTTCCCATTGACAGCAATGTCCATCATCGAGCACCCAAATCCATGGGGAATATCATCCATTAATGTGATGGATGCTAGGACCACCTTGGGGTCTGAATCTCTGATTCCTGACAGTTGTGGTGAATAGAGGCCAGTGGTATCTGTTGAAGCATGGGGTGTAGCGATTGCACAGTTTTGTATGCATCCACGTTGACTACATTGTATGGTCGGCGAGTCAGGTGAGTTGGGGTGACTAATGATAACAGCGCCAAGGAGACGCACATGGCATCAGCATAGTCTGGAAACCTGTCCGGAAGTGACGTCATTGGTGCAGGCGGAATTTGGATGTGAAACATGGTGGCGCCTGTGGTGAGCAGATGGCGGTGGTGTGGTTGGATAGCTAGGCTGGAAGTGACATTGTTGGTGCGAGTGGAAATAGCAGGCTGATTAATGGTGCTGCCTGGCCTTTGCACGTGTTGGTGCGTAGAGAGTTGAGAAGGCTCCCGTTTGGTCATGGAGGATTGCAGAGCTCTCAGTGGGTTTGGAGAGGCACACTTTAGCAAAGTGGCCTTTCTTGCCACATCGGGAGCAATGCAAGTTTCTTTCAGGGCAGTTCTTTCGGGAGCACCTGTCCAACCCCCACTGGGTCCTGCAGTACTTACAGCAGCAGATGTCAGTGGTGGCAGTCGTCTCTCACATGGGGCCTCTCAGCGACTGCAGTCGTCAGTGTCAGCCAGGCCGGAGGATGGAGGAGGTGAGCAGTGAAGACCTCTACATGGTGAGCTGCAGCTTCTAGGAAGTGGACCATCTCTATGTTCCTGGCAAGGGAAGCATTATTCTCCTCCAACAGTCTCCGTTGAATCACCCTTGACCGCAACCCTTACACCCAGGCATCTTTAAGGAGTTGCTCCATTTCCCCAAAGTCACCCCAGCTTCAATCGTGCATGGGTGTGCGAGCTCTCACAGTGCCCCCACATAAGCATCTGCCATCTCACTGGCTGCTGTACCCTGATGCTGAGCAGGTTTCTGGTGTAGAGTATGTTTGTCATGCATTCCAGGATTGCCATTGCTGGTTCGAAATTTGTGCAGTCTCAGATAGCCTGGAAAGTACATGGGCCCAACTTGGTGTGTAGTACCGTGAGTTTTTTTCTGGTTTGTATTGATAATCTCAGCTTGCGTATGTGTGATCGCCTTGGTCGCATGCTTCCAGATCTCCAAGTATGCTGGAGTGTCTGAATGTTGAGGGTCAATATCCAGTCTCTCAATAGTCTGCAACTTCTCCATGGTCCTTTAATTTTTAGCTAATTAAACTGTGAGCGCTGCTGCATGAATAATACTGATGCAAAGTCCACAGACTTTACAACAGGCTTTAATTAGCTTAAGCTTGTACACACCATTCTTAGTATCTTTGCGGGATCCACCTGTATGACTGTCCCCAGAAGGTACTGGCTCAAGACTTTATATGGGCTAGTAATTGACATCAATCAGGTGGGGACAGCCTCCCAGGTTGCCTACCTTCAGGTACAGTGGTTGCCACCTGCAGTAGGCTGGTAGGAGTGCAGCCAGTATAGTGGTTGTATCATCACATTCATGCCCTTCTTAAATGAGTCCGGGGTGGTGGGGGTCCTTGGTACACAATATTCTCATTGCCCAAACAAGTTCAGTTGGTTCAGTGGTCGTCTGTGCCTCTGGGACCATCGCAGGACAGGTTCCTGGTAAATGTCGGTAGGGGGAGGACCACCTGAGTTTCGGCTGGGTCCGGCATGGCTGGGGTGGTGTAGGTGTGAGGCAGGTCTGCGGGGAGTGGGGCCCTGCAGAGAGGTGGAGAGAGGGTGTCAGCCCCTGGGGATCCTGGCTTGGCCGGGGGTGCCTGGGGTGAGAGGGCTGGGCCCCTGCTAGTTCCAGGACCCTGGTTGAGATGGTGTCCTCATGTTGATTGGGGCACATGACGTAGGTTTAATTTGGGTTTGAATGGAAGATGTGCACCTACTCTACTAGGGGGTTGAATTTATGGGTCCTTGTCTGTTTGTGGAGGAGTACTGGTCCCAGAGACATCACCCATGCTGGGAGGGAAACACCAGTTGCCAAATTCCTAAGAAAGGAGAAAAGGCGTTTGTGAGAGATCTGATTGGTAGCCATGCACAAGAGCGACCGTAGGGCATGGAGAGTCTTGGTGATGGCCTCTTTCCGATAGTTGATGGACCAGCCTTTCGACCTCAGGGCCAGGAGAATTGCCTTCCAGTTTACCCCATTTTTACGTCCACCTGCCTGTTGCCCCTGGGGTTGTAGCTAGTCGTGCGACTATCGCAATGCCTCTCGCCGTCAGGCACTGGTGCAGCCCCTCACTCATGAAGCTGGACTCATAATCACTGTGGATGAATGCTGAGTATCTGAACATGGTTAAGATCTGCACCAGGGGTTTGATAACAGAGGTGGCGGAGGTGTCAGGGCAAGGGATGGGGAAGGGAAAACAGGAATATTCATCTGTGACCGAGAGGGAATAGACATTCTTGTTCATGGAAGGCAGTAGATCCCTTGAAGCCAACACTGAGTCACTCGAAGGGCCGAGTGGTCTTCACTACGTGGGCCTATTGTGGGTGGAAGGGGCGCAGTTTGCACTCCACACAATATACACACAAAAGTGCGAGAGAAACTCATCACTTCATGTAATATCTACAGGTAGCAAAGGATAGCCAATATTTTGGCCTGAACCCTTCATCAAGGTATCTCATTTACCTTCTTACTCCTTATAGTAGAGGAGGTAATGGTGAATCCCCACAGGCCATCCTCTATGGCCTCCAATAACCAGCGGTCACAAATGCACCCACGTTTTTTGCCTCCCTCCCTGTCCTTTATCAAATATCTGTAACCTAAAACTTGAAGTAAACCATTCTTGTCCCTGAGCCATCCAAGTCTAGCTCAAAGTACTGAGCCATGCTCTAAGCTTATCTGCCTTGTTCACAATACTCCTTGCATTAAAATAGTCACATCTCAAACCATCCATCTGAGCACATCTCTTCTCTATCACCTGCCTATCCTCATTTACACATTGTCTCTAATCCTTCCCTATTTGTGAGAAAACTGCCTCTTCCCCAGTCTCTTCAGTTCGGTTCCCACCACCCCATCAATTCCAATTTAAACTCTCCCAGTAGCTTTAGCAAACCTTCCCACCAGGATATTGGTCCCCCTGGGATTCAAGTGCAAGTTGTCCTTTTTGTAGAGGTCACACCTGCCCCAAAAGAGGTCACAATGATCCAGAAATATGAATCCCTGGCACATGCTCTAATCTCTCAGCCACATGTATATCCTTCACCTCATTCTATTCCTATACTCACTGTTGTTTGACACAGCTAGTAATCCTGAGATTACTACCTTAACGGTCCTGCTCTCAACTTCCTACCTATCTCCCTGTTGTCATTTTTTTTTAGAACCTTTTCCCTTTCCTACCATATTGGTACCAATATGTGCCATGTCTGGCTGTTCTTCCACCTAATGCAGGATATTTTAGACATAATCTGAAACATCCCAGACACTGGCACTTGGGAGGGAAACTACCACCTGAGTTTCTTTCCTGCATCCACAGAATCACCTGTCTGACCCCCTAACTATAGAGTCCCCTATTACTACTGCCTTCCTCTTTTTTTCCCTACCCTTCTGACCCATCAGGCCAGACTCTCTGCCAGAAGAATGGCCACTGTTGCTTCCCCCAGGTAGGCTGTCCCCCCAATAGTGCTCAAACAAACTCTTGATGTGAAGGGGTATAGCCATAGGGATACTCTCTAGTACCTAACTCTTCCCCTTCCCCCTCTTGACTGTGACTCACTTGTCTGTCTCCCATAGCCCTGGTGTGAACACCTGGCTATAACTCCTCTCAATCTCCTCCTCACTCTCCTTGACCAAACAAAGGTCATCAAGCTGCAACTCCAGTTCCCTAACGTGGTCCCTTAAGAGATGCAGCTCGACACGCTAAGTGCAGGTATGAGAGACTCCAGGATCTCCCACATCTGACACCGAGCACAGAACACCAGCCTCACACACATACTTCCTGTCTGCAATTAACACAGGTAACCCTACCTTGCCTCGTTACCGCCTAAGCAAGTTGAGCAAAAGGCCAACCACTCTGCTGCCCACTCCAAATGCTGCCCACTGGATATGGCAGTCTTCTTTTTAAATGTTACCTTCTCTACTGGCTGATGTCATGCACCTGCGCAATCTCGCCTCTCTTTTTACCATGAGTGGAAAATGCCTTCGCTCCGAAAAACCTTAGCTGTTCCACTTGCAGCCTTCTTGCTCCAAATTAAACTGCTGAAGATTTCTTTCCTTTTTAAACTTTTCCCACTCTACTGGCTGATGTCACACGCCTGCACAGTCTTCATCTCTTTTACCCAGAGTAGGAAAATGCCTTCTCTCTGGAAATCCTTATGACAATGTCACTGACACTGGAGGGCTTAAGTTATATGGAGAGATTCAGTAGTCTAGGACTTTTCTCCCAGGCATGTAGGAGACTGAGAGGTGAGCTTATAAAGGTTTACAAAATATGAGGTGTACAAATATAATCATAATCTTTAGCACATGATAGGGGAATTTAAAATTAAAGATATACATTTAAGTTAAGTGGGGAAATTTTAAAAGGGTCCTCAGGAGAGACTATTTCACATAGAGATTGATGCATAGATGCCAGTGGAAGCTGTAGAGGTGGGTAAAATAACAATATTTGGACAGGTACGTGGATAAGGAAGTTATTGAGCGAAATAGTTCTTGCCCCAATGGGTAATTAGGTTGACATGGACAAGTTGAGCTGAATGACCTGTTTCTATGACTTTATGACTCCAATACAGCCAGAATGCATACCAAAGGTTATGCAACCCATGTGAACAAGCACCCCCAGGTGACAGGTAAACAATTCAGTTCTGTAAAAGCCCAGGCTACACTCCAAGGTCACACAAAATTCTAACTGCTTACCTCCTTATTAAAATGAGTTTATCAGCATTAGGCAGGTTTATTTTGAAGTTTTGATAATCTTGGTCATTAACCTTGTTTATTTTGGCAGGTGGACAGTGTAATTATCCTAACCAGGATATTTGTGAATGTTTACATGCATGCACAGTCCTTGAGAGGAACATGACTTAAACAATACTATTGTGAGGATTGGAGTGCAGCTAAAATTGTACCACTAAAAAGAGAGAAACAATTAGCTAAGTTATTGTAGAGCTTTTGTCGGCAGGGTGGCCCGAGTCATTGGGGTGCTGTTGGTCCTTCTGTTGCGGCACGGGGCCTGGAGCATAAGGAGTTGGGGGGTTTGCTGGGTCTACCGCGTCCTGAGCTAGGTCCCGCACCGAAACAGTGTCCTCCCGCCCGTCTGGGAACTCCACGTATGCGTAATGTGGGTTCGCGTGGAGTAGAGTCACTCGGTCGACCAAGGGGTCATTCTTTGAGTGCCGGACGTGGCGTCGCAAAAGGACGGGGCCAGGGACGGTGAGCCATGCCGGTACAGTGGTTCCCGATTCGGATTTCCTCGGGAAAAGGAACATCCTTTCGTGGGGGGTGGCATTTGTTGCAGTACATAGGAGGGAGCGGATGGAGTGTAAGGCACTAGTGAGAACCTCCTGCCAGTGAGAGGTGGGGAGACCTTTAGACCGGAGAGCCAGTGTAACCGCTCTCCATATGGTGGCATTCTCCCTCTCGACCTGGCCATTACCGCGTGGGTTATAGCTCGTGGTCCTGCTTGAAGCAATGCCACACTCCAGAAGGTACTGTTGCAGCTCTGAACTCATGAATGAGGACCCCCTATCACTGTGGATGGAATTGGGGTACCCGAAGATGGTGAAAATACTGTGAAGGGCCTGTATCACTGAGGTGGCAGTGGTGTCTGGGCAGGCCACAGCGAATGGGAAGCGGGAGTATTCGTCGATGGCCGTAAGGATGTAGGTATTACGGTTGGTCGACGGTAGGGGTCCCTTAAAGTCTACGCTAAGACGCTCGAAGGGGCGGGTGGCTTTGATGACGTGGGAGTTATCCGGACGGAAGAAGTGGGGCTTGCATTCGGCGCACACCGAACAGGCTCGGGTCATGGAGCGGATCTCCTCAATTGTGTAGGGTAAGTTGCGCGCCTTGACAAAGTGAGCAAACCTAGTGACCCCTGGATGACAGAGCGCCTCATGGAGTTTCCGTAGTCTGTCCATCTGTATGCTGGCGCACGTCCCCCTGGAGAGCGCGTCAGGCGGGTCGTTGAGCTTACCAGGCCGGTACAGGATGTCATAGTTAAAGGTGGAGAGTTCGATTCTCCATCTGGCGATTTTGTCGTTTTTTATCTTACCACGCTGGATGTTGCTGAACATGAAGGAGACCGCGCGTTGATCAGTCAACAGTGTAAAGCGCCTCCCAGCGAGGTAATGTCTCCAACGACGTACCGCTTCAACTATGGCCTGGGCCTCCTTCTCGATCGAGGAGTGTCTACTCTCCGGACCCTGGAGGGTTCTGGAGAAGAAGGCTACAGGCCGACCGGCCTGGTTCAAGGTGGCTGCCAGGGCGAAGTCGGATGCATCGCTCTCGACTTGAAACGGGACAGACTCATCGATCGCGTGCAGCGTCGCAGCAGCGATGTCAGATTTGATTCGATTGAAAGCCGCTGTGGCTTCGGTCGAGAGGGGAAAAGAGGTGGTCTTGATAAGAGGACGTGCCTTGTCGGCGTAGTTTGGAACCCATTGTGCGTAATAAGAGAAAAGGCCCAGGCAGCGTTTGAGAGCTTTCTGGGTATGTGGGGGGGGTAAGTCCATTAAGGGACGCATGCGGTCAGGATCTGGCATGACTATCCCGTTTTCCACCACACAACCTAGAATAGCGAGTCGTGTGGTCCGGAAAACACACTTGTCCAAATTGTAAGTCAGGTTTAGCTGACGGGCAGTTTGAAGAAATTTGTCTAGGTTGGCGTCATGGTCCTCCATGTCGTGGCCGCAGATGGTGATATTGTCCAGATACGGGAAGGTAGCGGTTAGCCCGTTCTGGTCCACCATCCTGTCCATTTCCCGCTGGAAGACCGCGACACCATTTGTGACCCCGAATGGTACCCTGAGAAATTGATATAGCCGCCCATTCGCTTCAAAGGCCGTGAACGGTCGGTCCTCGCAGCGGATCGGGAGCTGGTGGTAGGCCGAACGTAGGTCAATAGTGGAGAAAATGCGGTACTGGGCGATCTGGTTCACCACATCCGTGATGCGTGGCAGGGGGTACGCATCCAGGAGTGTGAAGCGGTTAATGGTCTGGCTGTAGTCGACCACCATCCGTAGTTTTTCCCCATTCTTGACAACCACCACCTGGGCTCTCCAGGGGCTTGAACTGGGTTCGATGATGCCCTCATCCAGCAATCTACGCACCTCACTCCTAATGAATTGCCTGTTTTCGTAACTATATTGCCGACTTTTGGTGGCCACAGGCTTCCAGCCAGGGGTGAGGTTTGCGAAGAGTGCTGGCGGGGCAATCCGGAGTGTGGAAAGGCCGCAGGATTGGCCCCGGGGCACGGGGGCGGGTTGCTCGGGTGCTTCGGGAGTGGGGCGATGGCGATGGCAGACCGAGAGGGGGGCGTGGGGTCCCCCAAAGTGTAGGGACACCGTTTGGAACTGACACTGGAAGTCTAATCCCAGCAACACTGGGGCGCACAATTGGGGAAGGACGAATAATTTAAAGTGGGTGACCGTCACGCCCTGTACTTCCAGCGTGGCGATGCAATACCCCTTTATCCCAGTCGAGTGCGACCTCGTCGCTAATGAGATCCTCTGGGTAGTGGGGATAATGTCAAGTCCCCAATGGAGGGCCAGATCTGGCTGGATAAAACTGTCAGTTGACCCAGAGTCAAATAAGCAATTGGTGTAGTGTCCATGCACTTTAATCAGTTCCATTGCTCTGGTGAGGGGATGAGAGCATTGCTGGTTTAATGTTATTGAAGCAGTTGACAGGCGAGTTTTGCGCGATGACGTCACGCAACGGGATGACGTCACGCAACGGGATGACGTAGTCAACGCTCGAGGAGCAGGTTGGAGAACCTCCCGGAAGTGCTGTTGTGGCGGGTGAATGGTAAGTAGTGGGGTTTGTAGTTGCTCGTGATCGGTGGTCGGGCCCTGGCGGTCGTCAGCGATGGACGCTAGGGTGAGCACCTGGTTGGCCGCGGGGGTGGCTGCGGCGGCGGTAGCGTCGGCCCCGGGGGTGTCTGTGGCGGCAGCAGCAGCGGCGGTAGCGTCGGCCCCGGGGGTGTCCGTGGCGGCGGCAGCAGCGGCTGTAGCGTCGGCCCCGGAGGTGTCCGTGGCGGCGGCAGCAGCGGCGGTAGCGTCGGCCCCGGGGGTGTCTGTGGCGGCGGCGGCAGCAGCGGTAGCGTCGGCCCCGGGGGTGTCCGTGGCGGCGGCAGCAGCGGCGGTAGCGTCGGCCCCGGGGGTGTCCGTGGCGGCGGCAGCAGCGGCGGTAGCGTCGGCCCCGGGGGTGTCCGTGGCGGTGGCAGCAGCGGCGGTAGCGTCGGCCCCGGGGGTGACTGTGGCGGCGGCAGCAGCGGCGGGCGAGAGGCAGGCCATCACCATGGTTGCGACGGTGGGTTGCCCCTTCCGGGTTCGGCGTCTCCGTGACGTCAGGCGTTGCCGTGCAGGGGAGCCCTCGCTCTCATTGGACGAGAGCTCCGGGGAAGAAGAGTTTGAATGGGATAGTGGCGGTTGAGCTTCACACGAGGCACTGTGTTTGCTGGCGGCCATTTTAGACCTACAGACTGCAGCAAAGTGGCCGTTTTTAAGGCACTTCTGGCACCTGGCTTTTCTTGCTGGGCACTGGGATCTGCTGTGCTTGTTCTTCCCGCAGAAATAACATTTCGGGTTCGCACGGGGCAGGGTAGCAGCAGCCGACAGGCCGTCAGGGGTAGGGTAGAAGGGCACTTTACTCACATCAGAACGAGGGGTCCAGTCCCTAGAGAGCTCGGTGGACTTTAAGGCTGCATCCTCCATTGTGATTGCAATCCGGGCCACGTCCTCTAGTTTTTCTACCCCTTGTTCGAGCAAACGCAGCCTCACTTCGTTCGATCGGAGCCCAGCCACATAGGCATCCCGGACGAGGTCGCTAGTGATCTCGGCAGCAGTTTTGTCCACACAGTTACAGTCCTTGCCCAATGCCTTTAGTACTTGTAAATATGCCCTGCTGGACTCACCGGGCTGTTGTTTCCTCGACGCAAGCATGAGCCGGGCATGAACTCTGTTCACCGGTTGATCATACAGTCCTTTCAGTACCTTTATGGCTGCGGTGTAAGTGGTCTCATCCTGGATGTTCTCGTAGACTCTCAAGGACACCATAGACAGCAATGCTGTTAGACGCTGGTTATCCTCCTCTACCTGAATGAATCTCAGGAAGTTTTCAAAGTTCAGCAGCCAGAACTTAAAGGCTTTGAAGGCTGTAGCTGACTGTGGGTCGATATCAAGTTTTTCTGGCCGAGTTAAACGCTCCATCCCTTTCAAAAAAAATTCCTTTTGCTAATAAAATTGTAGAGCTCGTCGAAAGAACCAAAGACTTGTTGATCCAAACCAAGGCTTTTATTAGCAAAAGACCAGAGCTCTTCACAGGTGGCCGACCAGTCCGGAATGATCCGACCTGGCTAGGGACACAACCCTTTAAGGCCCAAACAATAGGTGTGGCTTAGCTCTCAGCCAATCGCTGTAAGCACAGTCTAGATACAGTAACTATATACACTATGTACATTGGTGATAGATCTGTACTATCACAGTTATCATTGAGGACCCCTATGACCCTGCACACAACATCTTTCAGTTACTCTCATAGGGAAAGAAATACAGGAATATTGGAACCAGAACCACCAGGCTGAGAAACAGCTTCTTCACATGGGCAGTGAGACTATTGAACAACTGAATGAACAGCTCATACTAATCCTCCAAGACTCTACTATTTATTGAACAATATTTATTTATTTGGGGGGATTCCATCCATACCTGCTGCTTTGCCACTTTTCAGTTGTTCGATTGCCTTATATGTCTCATCCAGGGTGGGAACCTCATCCAGCTCTAGCCTTAGGGGCTGTTGAGGGAGCTGGAGCAGGGCGGAATCTTGGACTGAGCGGTTGGTACTGAAAAGAGATTGGAAGTGTTCTGACCATCGGTTGAGGATGGAGATCTTGTCGCTGAGGAGGACTTTGCCGTCTGAGCTGCGCAGCGGGCTTTGGACTTGGGGTGAGGGGCCGTACACAGCCTTTAGAGCCTCGTAGAAACCCCTGAAGTCGCCAATGTCCGCGCTGAGCTGTGTTCGTTTGGCGAGGCTAGTCCACCACTCATTTTGGATCTCCCGGAGTTTGCGCTGAAGATGGCTGCATGCGCGACGGAAGGCTTGTTTCTTCTCTGGACAGGACGGCTTTGTAAGGTGAGCCTGGTGGGCAGCTCGCTTCTTTGCCAGCAGCTCCTGGATTTCCTGGCTGTTTTCCCCAGAAGTCTGGAAGGCTGGCGGCAAAACTCTGCATGCCAAACTGCATGAGTTTTTCAAGCTTTGTTGGGACCAAGGTAAACTGCCTCAGGATCTCCGTGATGCCACCATCATCACCCTGTACAAAAACAAAGGCGAGAAATCAGACTGCTCAAACTACAGGAAAATCACGTTGCTCTCCATTGCAGGCAAAATCTTCGCTAGGATTCTACTAAATAGAATAATACCTAGTGTCGCTGAGAATATTCTCCCAGAATCACAGTGCGGCTTTCGCGCTAACAGAGGAACCACTGACATGGTCTTTGCCCTCAGACAGCTCCAAGAAAAGTGTAGAGAACAAAACAAAGGACTCTACATCACCTTTGTTGACCTCACCAAAGCCTTCGACACCGTGAGCAGGAAAGGGCTTTGGCAAATACTAGAGCGCATCGGATGTCCCCCAAAGTTCCTCAACATGATTATCCAACTGCACGAAAACCAACAAGGTCGGGTCAGATACAGCAATGAGCTCTCTGAACCCTTCTCCATTAACAATGGCGTGAAGCAAGGCTGTGTTCTCGCACCAACCCTCTTTTCAATCTTCTTCAGCATGATGCTGAACCAAGCCATGAAAGACCCCAACAATGAAGACGCTGTTTACATCCGGTACCGCACGGATGGCAGTCTCTTCAATCTGAGGCGCCTGCAAGCTCACACCAAGACACAAGAGAAACTTGTCCGTGAACTACTCTTTGCAGATGATGCCGCTTTAGTTGCCCATTCAGAGCCAGCTCTTCAGCGCTTGACGTCCTGCTTTGCGGAAACTGCCAAAATGTTTGGCCTGGAAGTCAGCCTGAAGAAAACTGAGGTCCTCCATCAGCCAGCTCCCCACCATGACTACCAGCCCCCCCACATCTCCATCGGGCACACAAAACTCAAAACGGTCAACCAGTTTACCTATCTCGGCTGCACCATTTCATCAGATGCAAGGATCGACAATGAGATAGACAACAGACTCGCCAAGGCAAATAGCGCCTTTGGAAGACTACACAAAAGAGTCTGGAAAAACAACCAACTGAAAAACCTCACAAAGATAAGCGTATACAGAGCCGTTGTCATACCCACACTCCTGTTCGGCTCCGAATCATGGGTCCTCTACCGGCACCACCTACGGCTCCTAGAACGCTTCCACCAGCGTTGTCTCCGCTCCATCCTCAACATCCATTGGAGCGCTCACACCCCTAACGTCGAGGTACTCGAGATGGCAGAGGTCGACAGCATCGAGTCCACGCTGCTGAAGATCCAGCTGCGCTGGATGGGTCACGTCTCCAGAATGGAGGACCATCGCCTTCCCAAGATCGTATTATATGGCGAGCTCTCCACTGGCCACCGTGACAGAGGTGCACCAAAGAAAAGGTACAAGGACTGCCTAAAGAAATCTCTTGGTGCCTGCCACATTGACCACCGCCAGTGGGCTGATAACGCCTCAAACCGTGCATCTTGGCGCCTCACAGTTTGGCGGGCAGCAGCCTCCTTTGAAGAAGACCGCAGAGCCCACCTCACTGACAAAAGGCAAAGGAGGAAAAACCCAACACCCAACCCCAACCAACCAATTTTCCCTTGCAACCGCTGCAATCGTGTCTGCCTGTCCCGCATCGGACTGGTCAGCCACAAACGAGCCTGCAGCTGACGTGGACTTTTTACCCCCTCCATAAATCTTCGTCCGCGAAGCCAAGCCAAAGAAAGATTTATTTATTTTGATATATGCATATATGCACTATATATGTATTTTTTGTCTGTATAGGTGTTATGTCTGGTTGAATGCTTGCATTTTTTGCACTGAGGACCAGACAATGGATTATGATAAACTTGAATGTGAAATTGAACTTTAGGTCAGTAGTTCAATTGCAGAATGTTATTGGAATTAATTCTGAAGCATAGTATTAACTTTCATACAAAGATATGCAGATTAATCAAGGATAAATTGTGTAGTTTTGTAAATGGAAGATCTAACTAACATAATTGAATTTTTTGTTCAGTTAATAACATGGAAGGTCAAAGAGGGCAGTGTGTTCCATGATGTCTGTATGGATTTTTACAAGGCTTTTGGCAGTCTGATCAAAACATACAAAAGTCCATGGTAGACAAGGGAAGGTAAAGGCAGAAGTGCTCATCATGTTTGCAAAATGTTTGAAGAACTGTAAGTACAGGGCAAAGAATGCCATACAGGATGTATAATTTGTTGGATACTTCACCGGTACAGATATGTGCTCATTTCTGTGGTCTTTGTAATGAGAAGGTCACATGACCTCTCTGGCAGGAACCTGGTTGGAAGTCACCTCACCTGCCAATCAAGGCACAGCTCCGTCCACAGGTGAGTAGGTGCCTTGCTATTGGCTAATTTGAAACTAAACACCTCACCATTGGTTCCTCTGTATACAAGAGGCAGCCTCTCTAGCCATCTGCAGTGTAGGGAGCAGCTCTTAGGCTTGGCCCTGAGGATCTAACCCAAGGTCCACTCTGGATGGTGAGATAATTGGGCTGCACTGGAGAAGTTAATGTAAGGTGTGTGTCATTAAGGGTGGCAGATATTGTTTCATGGTGATTTGTGCTCTTTTTGCTGACTGTTCTATCTAACCATGTAAATGTAGGAAGTGTAATATATTAACTATCTGTGTGACTGAACCATCTGTTGGTTGTAGCAAGTAGTCAATGTTTAATGTGTCTACTGTGTGTGAATGAGGACCACCCCCCCCCCCCACCCCAGTGGGGATCTCCCCTGTGTGTGTGTGTGTTTTTTTTCCTGGACTTCATTTCTGAATGTTGAACCTCTGCCTAAATGTGATTAGTATTTCCAAGAAAGAAAGGATCTATGAATATCTAAGGTGCTGTGCATTAGGCCCACAAGTAGAAGCTCAGATAAAGAGCATCAGCCCATTCCAAGCAACTGCCAGTTGAGTGAAAGAAGGGTCCAGCTGAAGAGATTGATGTCTTAAATTGATTTTTGAATTTACTGCTTGTCAAGTGGGAAAATGGAAGAATCACTTTTTTTTTCTTTAGGGGAACACCTTATTTAGCTAGCTACTAACCAGAGTTCTGGAATGGCAGATAACATCTGTCACACATATCACATGTCAAGCTAATTGAGGAATCTCCTCATCTGAGAAAGTCTCCTGGAGTCGATGGTCACATTCCCTGTTGTCGGGATCCCAGGATAATTACAAAGAATGCTGGCTAAAAGCTTTTCAGAGTCTGACGCATTGATTTTCTGTGACATTTTCCTATTCATCACATTAGCTTTAATGGAAGATTAATGGCAATGTTGAGAGAGTGGCATAACTGTCAATCATTCTAAGGATATTCTTCAGACATTAAGATAGACAAACACGGGAATCTATACGGAATCTCAAGCTCCAGGTGATTAAGGAAAATGAGCATCAGCTCAACACTCCCTGGACAATTAAACCCACTCTAGATTAATAGTGTTAGCATTGATTTTCAGGCAACTGCACAAACATCAAATCGTTGAACGAGGCTCGAGCAATGTGCTTTCATGCCCCTACAAAAAATACAGACACCTTCACAAATAATTAACTACACACATAAAGCTTTCTCTTATCTCGAAATACTTAAATTCGTTTTGGAATGTCCCAAAAATTTCTGAGCACTTCAAACTCAAGCTGATACCAACTGCTGTGTGAGACCGTTCTCGCCAAGGGACTTCACTCTTCTGTACTAAGGAGTGTATTTGAAGAAAATTCAATGGAAATGTTAGAAATCTAAACAGCCTATCCCTTGTCTAAAATAAACTTAATTCCTTCAGTAGTCTCATCTTGAATTTTCTAAATATTACCTAAGCCTCCTGGGAGGTTAAAGGTAAAGTTCATTTGTTTTATTAGAACAATGGTTCAGAAACAAATGTTAGTATTTTTCTTCTTTGGCTTGGCTTCGCGGACAAAGATTTATGGAGGGGGTAAATGTCCACGTCAGCTGCAGGCTTGTTTGTGGCTGACAAGTCCGATGCGGGACAGGCAGACACGGTTGCAGCGGTTGCAGGGGAAAATTGGTTGGTTGGGGTTGGGTGTTGGGTTTTTCCTCCTTTGCCTTTTGTCAGTGAGGTGGGCTCTGCGGTCTTCTTCAAAGGAGGTTGCTGCCCGCCAAACTGTGAGGCGCCAAGATGCACGATTTGAGGCGATATCAGCCCACTGGTGGTGGTCAATGTGGCAGGCACCAAGAGATTTCATTAGGCAGTCCTTGTACCTTTTCTTTGGTGCACCTCTGTCACGGTGGCCAGTGGAGAGCTCGCCATATAACACGATCTTGGGAAGGCGATGGTCCTCCATTCTGGAGACGTGACCCACCCAGTGCAGCTGGTTCTTCAGCAGCGTGGACTCGATGCTGTCGACCTCTGCCATCTCGAGTACTTCGACGTTAGGGATGAAAGCGCTCAATGAATGTTGAGGATGGAGCGGAGACAACGCTGGTGGAAGTGTTCTAGGAGCCGTAGGTGGTGCCGGTAGAGGACCCATGATTCGGAGCTGAACAGGAGTGTGGGTATGACAACGGCTCTGTATATGCTTATCTTTGTGAGGTTTTTCAGTTGGTTGTTTTTCCAGACTCTTTTGTGTAGTCTTCCAAAGGCGCTATTTGCCTTGGCGAGTCTGTTGTCTATCTCGTTGTCGATCCTTGCATCTGATGAAATGGTGCAGCCGAGATAGGTAAACTGGTTGACCGTTTTGAGTTTTGTGTGCCCGATGGAGATGTAGGGGGGCTGGTAGTCATGGTGGGGAGCTGGCTGATGGAGGACCTCAGTTTTCTTCAGGCTGACTTCCAGGCCAAATATTTTGGCAGTTTCTGCAAACAGGACGTCAAGCGCTGAAGAGCTGGCTCTGAATGGGCAACTAAAGCGGCATCGTCTGCAAAGAGTAGTTCACAGACAAGTTGCTCTTGTGTCTTGGTGTGAGCTTGCAGGCGCCTCAGATTGAAGAGACTGCCATCCGTGCGGTACCGGATGTAAACAGCGTCTTCATTGTTGAGGTCTTTCATGGCTTGGTTCAGCATCATGCTGAAGAAGATTGAAAAGAGGGTTGGTGCGAGAACACAGCCTTGCTTCACGCCATTGTTAATGGAGAAGGGTTCAGAGAGCTCATTGCTGTATCTGACCCGACCTTGTTGGTTTTCGTGCAGTTGGATAATCATGTTGAGGAACTTTGGGGGACATCCGATGTGCTCTAGTATTACAGCAGCAAAATTAAACAGATATGTGGAGCAGCTTATTGTAGCAACATGAAGGTTGTAGAAATGAATATTTCCATGCTTTTTTTGGAAGAATAGATCTAATACAGGGTGACATTTCAAATCTCAGGATTACTGATGAAAAATTAGGTGAATCTGGTAGAAAATATTGCTGTATGACATCATTCCATCAGTTAATTTCCTGCTTGTGTAGTCTGCACAGAAGGAAGAATTAAACACATCAAATATTTCCTTCTCCCAGTGGCATTTTAAATGTAGAAAATATGTTGGAGGACTTGAATAACTGGGATAAAATAGAAACATAGGAACTACTCAGTCGGTCAATTAGTTTACATGAAGAAAGAAAGAGAATATTTTATATGAACAATGCACCATAGCCTTATTTTGATCAGATGACAGGTCATTGATCTAAATTGTTGATTCTGTTTCTCCCTTCTCAATGCAGCCTGACCTGCTGATTATTTCTAACATGTTTTGCCTTTAGTTCCAATTTCCAGCATTTTCAAATGTTTCTTTACCTTTGGAATTAATTGCTCACTTCTCAATTTGTGCGCAGCCCAGCCTCTTAACGTGACTTAAATTTCTTGATATTGAGGTAACTTTCTGAACTCATCATCTTGGTGGAGTCCTCTCTATTTTTTAACATACATCTGAAATCTATACATTCACTAAGTTTTAATTTAATTTTAATTTTGGCAAACATCATGGTAACAGGCCCTTTCGGCCCACAAGGTCATACTGCCTAATTATAGCCAAATGACCTACAACTCCAGTACTTTTTAAATTGAGAAGCTGATTTGTGAAGATGGTTGCCCAGCAGCAAAGGTCTCCTCTAGGATGATGGCATCAGAGTTTCCATTCTGCATTCCTATCTTGATAAATAAAATTAATGTCTAAACACCAAGTTCTTGTTGGAGAAGCAGAATTATTCTTTGCCCACTACTTGTTTCCCTTCAGTGAATGACTTCAGTTTTCCAATTAATTTGATATATAAAGGTAAGTTTTAGTTGATAAGATTTTCAGAGATCCAAGTTAATAACCATGAGTCAGAAAGCAGGATGGAGATCAAGAATCTGGTTGTGTGGTGCCAGGACAATAATCTTGCTTTCAATTTCAATAAGATTCCACCTGCATTGAATTCGCCCATTGTTATTGAATGAAGATCTACCGGGACCAATGCCTGAAGAAGGCGCACAAAATCAGTGAACCGGTGCGGACTCGAAAGGCCAACATGGCCTGTTTCTGCTCCGTAAATGGTTATATCATTATTTTAGATGTTCAGTGCTAATAGAATCTGCAACACCAGTGAATGGACAGGCTGAAAATGAATGAGCTCTTTGTACATAATACATAATGTTTTCATCTTCTTGAGTCGAACTTTTGAATGTGGCAGGTTAAGTGGATCTTTGCTCTTTATCTACTTTTACAATTTGTTGCTCACCTTTGCCTGAGACATCATACAGATTGAGAATTGGTGCACTGTTTACTTTTATCCAATTTCAAAAGGTTTTGCTATTGTTCATCTGCACTTTGCTGTGTCCCATTTAGTGTTGCAAGTGTGGCTTATCAATTGTTTTATCTATAGGTTTACAGATCTATTTCCATCTGTAACAGAAAAATCAGGGATAGTATTTCACAAGTCTATTAATTCCACTGTACTAAATCCCTATGGATTTTCTCTTGATCTAAACTTGTCATCACCAAAAACTGTAATATTCTCCTGTTGTAATGTTTACATCAGTCAATGCATATTCTTGGTTTTATCCCAGTTTTCTTCCCCAAAATATGCCCCCTGTGTTGGTGCGTCGTCATCATGGGTCATGGTTCTGTAAGTGTTAACATCTCTCTAGTGGCTCATGTTCAAACACACATTGAAACCTTGGAATAGGATTGAGCTCTGAATTATTTGTGCTTGTTTTACTTTTCAACTAGGTCATGCCCAATGTATTGTGATTTATTCTCACCTGAGGCTTTGGTCAATAGAACCCAAAACCATTATTTGGGCACATTATCATTTCTGCTTCAAATGTACTGGTGAGTTTATCAATGAACTATATCATCTTTTTTAGGGTTGACCAAAACACTAAACTTAAAATGTAACCGCAACACAATGCTTTCCAAGTAACTGGGTTTTCTTGTCCCTCGTGGTCAGTCCATGGACATTGAATGCCACTGGTTTGAATCTCTAAGGGCAATAATTTTGATATCCAGACTCAATGTTCCCCTGTCCATATGCTGCAATTTATGTTTTGGCCTATTTCTAAAACAGTGTTCACTTTTATTCAGGATGGTTTGTAGATCAGTCCACTGAAAATATAGCAGTTTGTTGTATGCTCCCCTTGTTTGATTGTATGTGTCAGCAACGTTTATCACATAAAAAGGGAAACAAGAAATCCGGTAATTGATCTTAATCCTCTGATATCTACTAGCTACCACCTTCAGTGACTTTCCACACTGTTAATGCAGTGGCAATGAGTCCAACTTTTGAATGATCATAAAGAATCATGTATGTCAGACAGGGATTATTACTTCCGACATCATGAGATTATTTCAGTAGATATTGGATAACAAAGATCAACCCATTAGTTTGAGGATGGTGGAATGCAACTGAGGAGAGAAAAATAACACATCCCTCTATGGGCTCAATGATCATAACTCAATGGCCAATTTCATTGTTTTTAAATGTCTTGATAACCAGACACATATTACATTAAAAATAATGGAAATTGATTCATGGTTTTTGCTAACCTACTTTCCATTCTCTCTCCCTCCCTTCCTTTCCCCTGGTCTTCTTTCCCTTAGCTCTTCACCCCCTTCCCTCTCTATTCACCAAGCCAACCCTCCTTCCCCTGCTTGCTGCTGTGCTGTCCCTCCCTTATCCACCTATTACCCCCTGCTTTTGGAATATGCTTTTCCCTCCACCCCTCCCCCCGCTAACTTTTTGTTCAGAAGCCTGCTGACATTTTTCCATACCTTGATGAAGAGGCCTCAAGCCCGAAACATTGGTCATGTATATTGGCTATATAAAGTACACTGTTTGATCTGCTGAGTTTCTCCAACATTGTGTTTTACTTTAACCCACAGTGTCTGCAGACTTTTGTGTTTCACTTTTGAAATTGATTCAATAATCCAATAATCAGACACACAAAAAAATGAACTGAAATTCATTTGTTACCTAAAAAATGAGACTGTAGCTGTCTGCTCCGAAGAAACCCATGCACTCGCAGTGAGGGAGGTTAAGCTCTGACTTTATTGAGGCTGGAAATGCTCCTTTTATACAGTTGGAGTTCTTGCCATTTAGTTGATTGGCTGACATCAGCCACATGAATAACAAAAATGGGATTCCCGCCTACGGAAACATTCTAGCATATGAATACCCTTCTTCCCCAGCCTGGTGTTGTTCTGTTAGCTGGGCAGCCTGGCCAATGCCATTTTAGGTTTGCTGGTCTTGTACTGCACCAGCTTCCAATCACACCAGCTTGCTATGCTTGGGCCCATGTTACTGAGTTATACTGCTGTTTATTACCACGTGTTTTGCCAGCCCAATCTCTGTGGTGGTGGGCCACCACATGACTCCCTCCCAGAACTGGTGCTACAGTTCATAGTGTGTGTAGATGCAGTCCCCAATTTCTTTGGCAGTCTGCCTCTCCGTCAAGGTACTGGTGTCTCCACGGGTTGTGTCGGGTCCGTGTGTGCCAGCTTGAACCTGTCTGTGGTGAAAATCTGTGGTTTTCCACCAATGTCCATTTCAAACGTAGCCCCGAAGGGGCCTTCATAGGGGTTCTGTAGCAGTGGATGGTGTGGCCCTCTGTGCATGAACACATACTCAGTCTTTGAGGTCTTTGGAGATTTTGAACTTGGCTTGCCTGTGTCTGGAGGGTATGGTTGGAGCCAGGTTACCAGGTTACCTTTTCCCGCAGCCTGTCCAGGAAGTTGGTTGTATCCTCCTGTTGACCTCTGGTCGGTGGGATGAAAACCCCATGGACCATGAGTGGAGCTCCGTAGGCAAGCTCGGCAGAGGATGTGTGGAGATCTTCCTTTGGGGCTGTACGAATCCCCAGAGTTTGTCCACACAGTTGGGACTCTGGAGTCTGGTCATAAGGGTGGCTTTGAGGTGCCTGTGGAAGTGCTCCACCATCCTGTTAGACTGTGGTGGTATGCTGCCATGTGGTGTAGCTGAGCGTCCCACAGATTGGCAATGTCGGTCCACAAGCTGGAGGTGAATTGTGCACCTCTATTGGAGGTTATGTGGTGTGGTAGTCTGAACTTTTCTACCCAGGACGAGAAGAGTGCCTTGGCGCAGGACCTGGTGGATGTGTCGGCCAGGAGGATTGTGTCTGGCCACCGGGTGAAGCGAACGACCACTGTGAACAGATAGAAGACATCTTGTCAGACTGGTAAGGGCCCCACTTTGTCCACGTGAACGTGGTCAAACCTCCATTCCACTGGCTAGCAAGGCTGTGGTGAGCTGCTGTACCTTGGCTATTTGGCACTTTGTGCCATTATAGGGCTGCTGGTCTTGTACTGCCCCAGCTTCCAACCGTGCTGGTTCACGATGCTAGGGGTCACATTAGTGAGTTATGCCGCTGCTTATTACCGCGTGTTGTGCTGGCCCAATCTGCATGGTTGCGGGCCGCCACAATACAATAAATACTTGGGTAGAGTGAGAGGTTAGACACCCCTCAGCTCCATAACCCCCCTGCTGCAGTTTGCTTGGATGGAATATTGGAACACACATTGTGAACACACAATATGTTTAGACTATATAGGAGCTCTGCAGTATTGTGGGTCAGCTATCAGCCTTATCCATCCCAATAATCTAAAGCCAAAGAAAAACAACTTTTGTATTTTGTCAAGAACAAGAGAGACAAATCAAAAAGAGCAGACTGTCATAACACTGAAATAAATAACAAAGTCGTCCTTTTGATTGACATTGTCTGGCAAATATCAATCGGCGAGAGGTCCCCTTTACTTTTTTTTAATTAGTGCTGCTCGTCTACCTGAGAAGACAGACCTAGATTAATATTACAACCCATGGTTCATTTTCAGCCATCCCAGCATGCCTGCAAGTATATGTCAAAAGTAGATAGGAAAAACAAACCTTTTAGAAAATGTGCACATTCAGATCTGATGGTATCATCTCCTCAAAGCTCCTTTCCCAAATGTGAATCAAAAGTGACAAAGAATATCTCTTAAGCGCGAACATGTGTTCTAAATAGAGAGAATTTGCATTCATCCACTTTGTCAGGGATGGTGGATACATGCAAGAGATGACTGCTTGCTATTTAAAATTCCTTGACAGGAACCGAAAAACAAATCTACACTGGGATTTCAGGACTGACCTCAAAATAAGCTCCACATTATTTAGGATTGGACGTTAAACAGAGGGCCCCTCGTCCTTTCTATCTTTTCCTTTTCTCATCCTTCGCACACAAATACCATTCTACCACTCTTTTAAGGCCAGGGACAAGTTACAGTGACCAGTTATTGCTGACATGCCCATTCAGGGGATGATAAAAGGAGCCCACAGCCCTTGGAAGAAAGCCATGCAGTCACAGAATGAATGCCCAAACTTCTCACAAAGAGCATTGGAAGACCAGGTTCAACGCAAGTCACTTGACCTGCTCTCCAGACAAGTTAACTACTACATGGTACAGCAGGGGGGAGTGCATGAATAAAAGCAAAAGTCCGGAGGATAGTGCTAAATCAAACATAAGTGAAGGGTACAGTGTTAAAGGGAAAAGTACAATTGAACAGGTCAATTGAATGGTTTCATAACTGCCTTGAATCTGGCAGTGTGTTTTCAAACCCATGTACTTTCCATTCCACAGATGGGGGTGGGTAAGACAATAAAATGTGACTGAGGTGAGATGGGTCATTAGTATGCTGACTGCTTCAAATTGGCTGCAAAATATTTTAAGTAAATCTGAATTGGATTTGACACTATAAAATACAAAGCTTTTTATAGATTTTTTTTGGATGAAAGCTGGTTGCTTTCCTGGCTCCATATCATCATGAAGAGTCCCTAAATTCACTCTCATTGTCACCTCTGAGTCCCAGCCTGGTGGGAGGTCCTGTGGTTAGAAATAGCACCTCGTAGAAGAGCAGGAGAAGAGGTGGAACACCCATATTTTTAAAGCGTTTAGATTCACTTAAAAGACTTTTGCCAAACATCTTTCCAAAAAAATCTAAATAATTGAAAAAAAATTGACCCTGATTTTTTTTTTTGGGGGTCTCTTGTGCTTTCTCCCTTGTAATGAAATAAATGAACAATTCCCCGCTCCATATCCAATGCCAAAGCAAATGTGAAAGAAAATACTAAGAGCCGACTCCAACATCAGGAATTGTGCATACATCCAGGGGAATGATTTCTGCCATTTAGGTTAGGAAAAGTCAGGGAATGGTCAACTGCTTCACTGTAAAAGCTGGGATTTAATGTGGAATGGTACTGTGACCAGAAGAATAGTGTCAAGACCTCCCCCTCCCAAATTTTAACCAGCCACTTGTTTGGCTTCTGTGCAAAACGCAGAATCGGGGGGGGAGGTCACGTGATGCCATAGGGGATGATACACAGCCTCATGACTCCCGTGGGATTTAATAAAAAGTATCCATTTAGCAAAGATTTTTTAAAATCAAAATATTTTAAAGTTAATATATATCATAATTAACTTTTAAGTATGTCACCAGAAAAAATATACTAAGCTGATTCCATCTACAAAGTCTGAAATCTGAAGAGAGGAAGGAAAAAGAACCTGGGCCTACCTTGATGTCGAAGCAGGCTGCTGAAGAACCTTCGCGATACACCGGCAAAGACTTGGGTAAGGGAACATTCTCCAGAGTCCTGGACAGCAAAGATGCTGCTGGAAGAAAAACCTAAAAATGCTTTGTGCTTGTGCGAGAAGTCGAGCATGTGCGGTGCAGCAGAATATCAGAAAAAAATTCAATGAGTTTTAAAAGGGCACTCCGGCATCTCAACTTTAGAGCATGAAGGAGACACTAGCCCAAGGAAGAAGCATGAAAGTGAACAAGACTCATCAAGTTTTGAAGGTGAACAGATTGGAGGAGAGAAGATTATTAAGAAGGAAATAAGTAAGATTGAATCCAAAATGGTTGAATTTCAAATTAAAATTAATTTGACTTTGGAAAATAATTTAAAGTTGTTAAATGGGACTAAGAATACTGTTTCAGAAGAAATGAAACCAGTTAAAGAAGATCTGATAGCTAAAGTAGTTAATGCTTTGAAAGTGACAAAATGCAGAATGAAAATCAGGCTATTTCGATGATGTTGAGTTGAAAGCTTTGTCATCCAGTCATCCAAACAATATACAGATGCACTGAAATTCTTAATTGCCCCAGCCACATAGGTGTATAAAATGCACTAGTTACCAAAGTGTCAATTAAATTATCATAATATGCCAAAACAGAAAAAAATATAAAAGGGTTGATAAATAAATATTCACAGCTGCAGTTAGTGCAAGAAAAAAAATGTTTCAATAGATAGGCTGATCTTTTGGTGGTTCCCAAGTAGTTTATGGTGAGGGCTGGGTTAGTAAGAATTGGATAGCTGCTGGAAAGAAAATAAACTGTTCTTGAACGAAGAGGTGCTGGACTTCTGCATCTCCTCTTTGAAGGGAGCAGCAAGAAGAGGTTGTGACCACGGCAATGGGGATCCTTTACAATATTGCTTGTCTTCTTCAAAGTTCAAACTTTGGATTTATTGTCAGACTATGTACATGGCATCACATGCAACTCTGAGATTGTTTTTTCAAAAGGGGCAAGCAGAATTTCTACTTATTGGTAACGGTAAACAGTATGCAATCAAAAAAAAGAGAAAAATGTAAACAAACTGACTGTACAGCACAGTAAAAAGAATTATTCATTTAATAGTAATGAGCATAGTAAGAGTCCTTAAATGAATGAGCTTATTGTTTACAAGTCTGATGAGGGATAGCAACAGATCCTGAACCATGTGATAGGAATCTAGTAGCAGCTTACTTCTTTCTTGAAGGCAGCAGTGAGAACAGAGCATGTCCTGGAGTCAATCACTGATTATTACTGCTGCTCTCTGACATCAACGTTCCATGCAGATTTTCTCGACAGTAGGGAGAGTTTTTGTGTGATATACTGGGCTGAGTTCATTATCTTTCATGGGACTTTAGGCTAAGAAGTATTAGTTTGCCCATAACAGGCCATGATGCAGCCGGTCAGCACATTTTCCAGTACATCTGTGTAGAAGTTTGCCAAGGTTTCTGATGTAATAATCTGCAAACTCCTGAGTAAATAGAGGCCCTGATGTGCTTTCTTCTCAATTACTTTAGTATATTGAGTCCAGGAAAGGTTAGCCAAGATAGTGACTCCAAGGATTTTAAATTTGTTCATGCTCTCCACCTGTGATTTCCCCCAATAATCACTGGACCAACACCTCTTGTTTTCCCTTGGTTTTGGTGACATTGAGAACAAGTTTCTTGTTAGTACACCATTCAGCCAAGTTTTCTGTCTTCCTCCTGCTTGTTGATGCATCGCCTCTTTTTATACAGCCATTTCCATGGTATGGTCTGCATATTTGTAAGTGATGTTGTTGTTGTCATACTGAGCCACACACTCATCGGTGTAAATTGATTAGAGCAGAAAACCTAATACGCAGCCATGTGATGAAGATTGTGGAGGAGATGTTTTTGTCAATTCACACTTATTGGGGTTTGGAGGAGAGAAAATCAAGGATACAATTACACAGTGGGCTATTGAGGCTCAGGACTTGGATTTTGCGGATAGGTTTTGAGATATTGATAGTTTTTAATGTAAAACTGTAGTCAATAAAGATGTATGGATCTTTGCAGTCCAGGTGTTCCAGGGATTTGTGTAGAGACAGTGAGATGGCATCTGCAGTAGACCTGCTGCTCTGGTAGGCAAACTGGAATGGATTCATGTTGCTGCTCAGACAGGAGGAGATGATATGCTTTAACATCAGTTTCTCAAAAGACCACCTCTTTAGATATATATGAGTGGAGTGCCATTGATTGATGGTCAATTCTGCAGATATCAATAGACAATAGACAATAGGAGCTGGAGTAGGCCCTTCGGCCTGTCGAGCCAGCACTGCCATTTTACAGATCATGGCTGATCACTACCATCAGTACCCCTTTCCAGCCTTATCCCCATAACCCTTAACTCCTTTGCTGCACTTTTCTTGGACACCAATACTTTTTAGGCCTGTTTGAAACAAGTGGGTACCATGCCCTGCTGAAATGAGATGGCAAAGATATCCTTGAATACATTGGCAAGTTTTTCGGCACAGGTTTCCGGTTCTTGGCTGCACTGAATGCTTTACTTGGATTCACTCTGCTAAAAGCTACCGTCATGTCATTTTTGGATGTTGCTGATAAGGGGACATGGGAGTGTTCTTCCTTGTTCTGGTGGTCAAATCAGGTAAAGAAGACATTGCTCATCTGAGAGTAAAGGTTCACGATCTCCTATTTCATTGGTTATGTTATTTAGGTCCTGCCAGAGCTGTCGGGTATCCTTCCTGGTTTTCGTTCTTGTCCAGAATCTTCACTTAGTCTGAGTGATGGCTTTCTGTCGTTCGCACCTGCTCCTTGTGTAGTGATCTGGATCTCAAGGCTTAAATGTCTGTGATCTGCCTGTTTTTGGATTTCATTCACCCAGGGCTTCTGGTTTGGAGTGAGGGGAGGGTGGGGGTGGGGCAGTACAGTTGGGCTTGAAGCATGAAAACTGATGGGGTTTGCAACCGATGCACTACCTGCCCGTTGCTAGATCCTGCTGCAGCTTGCGGAAGGTTAGTTGCAGTGCAATCTCCCTGCCCCCTGCAATAAGGAAGTGGGTTCGTCAGTAAAGATATTCATGCACAGCTGTTTTGATAAATTCTGTAAGCATTCTGGTGTAATCATTTAGATCATCAGCTCTCTTGTCATATCCTGTTCTTTATAACAGTTGAATTTTTAAACCATTGTAATATTAGACTTCTATGTGCAAGTACTCTAGCTGTACCCATGACTCATTGATTCACTGATGTCATGGACATTCAATTTTGCTTGGGTCAGATATAAATACGACCAAGGAGAAAACTCTGAATATTTTATAGCCTGTGGTACCTCTGCGAAGCATAGGACATATATTATTGTCTTTTCCTGTCAGAGGAGTAGGTAGACACTCAACATCCTTTAAAAGTTTTGCAAACATAGTCAAGTTTGGCATAACATAAAACTGAAGTGCTTTGGTTTGATTTGAAAATAAGAATGGGAACTTTAAAACTGGGAACTAACACAAATCCCCACACAAACATGGAGGGAACCAGTCAGTCGGATTTCATGGAAGTCAGGATGTACACTGCAGGGTTTTGGTTGACCCCAAGTTTCCAGAGGGTGGAATGAAAAAGGCCAGCTGAAAATGCAATAGAGTTGTCCAGTTTAGAGCAACAAAGGGTTGAATGAAGGGCTTACATCACTGTAAACATTGTTATCAATGGTCCAAAACCTCAAACCCAAACTCCACCAGGTATGATGTGCTCAGTGGCTAGAAAGCCAATTATGATGGTGTTCAAAGAAAATGGTTGTAGTCCTACTGATATTTGGATTTCAGACAACTTAATGAAAGTGAAGGGAATAAAAAATATTTTGTAATTTGTTCACATTGACGTTCAAGTTTATTGTCACATTATATACAATATAGAGAGAAGGGTTCTTCTGCCAGCGATCTAGGTAGAAGAAGAATTTGAACATTCATGCAGCCATATTATGTCGAAGGGCAAGAGCACAATTACAAAGCATCGAGTTAAAATGAGAAAGAACAATTATGTAATACAAAGCAAGGGCATTGTGGTGGGGTCTTTCAATCTCCTCTTGGCTATCAGGAAAAAACTCTCTTTAGATCTGTTTCACACTCTTAAAAATTCTGCCCAATGTATGGTCAGAGAAGATAATGTGATCAGGCTGGGATGGTTCCTTCAGTATCCTAGCTACCTTCCCCAGGCAGTGGGAGGTGTGGCAAGAATCAATAACTCGTAGAAAATAAGTGCAGGATTAGGCCATTTTGCTCTTTGAACCTAAATTATCATTCTTATATGATCATGACCAATCAGGTGACTTCAGTACCCCATTACAGCAATCTCTCCATATCCATTGATTATGTTGGTGATTAGGACCACAGTAAAGTAAGAGTCCTTAAATGAGACTCTGAGTCTGTTTAGGATTCCGATGATTGAGGAACAACAACTGTTCCTGAACTTGATAGATGTATGTGCCACAGGTTTTGTACTATTTTCTGATGGCAGCAGTGAGTACAGAACATGTTGTAGCTGTTGTGTTTCCTTAATGACATCTGCTGCTCTCCAACAGCTACGTTCCATGTAAATGTTTTCGATGGTGTGGAGAGATTTGCCTGTGATGTATTGGGGTGGGTCCAGTATGTTTTGCAAGAGTATCCTCTCAGAGGTATTGATTGCCCCATATATGGCTGTGATATAGCTTGTTTGCACACTTTATACTACACATTTGTAGAGGTTTTCCAAAGTTCCCAATGTCATATCGAACCTCTGCAAATTCCTGAGAAAGTAGAGGCTTTCTTCATGATGACATTGGTCCAGAAAAGGTTGTCTAAAATAGTGACTCTAAGGAATTTAAATTTACTCACCCTCTCCAACCCTGGTCACCCAATGTTCACTGGATCGTACACTGGTTTCCCTTTCCTAAAGTATACAGTCAGCAATTTGGTCTTGCTAACGTTGAATGAGAGGTTGTTAGTGCACAATTCAACCAAGTTTTCAAATCACTCACCTATATCTGACTCATCACCCCTTTTTGTACAACCCTACTACTCTGATATGAGCAAATTTGTAAATGGTGCTATTGACGTACCAAACCACATAGTCATAGGTGGAAATCAACTTAGAATTCAGCTCTGTGATGCTCCAATGCTGATGGTGATTGTGGAGAAGATGTTCTTGACAATTTGTACTGATTGGGGTCTGGAGGTAAGGAAATCCATGTCTTAGAATTTGCTGATTAGTTTTGAGGGGATGATGGTGATGAATGGTGAACTGTATTCAATAAACATTATAAAGAAAGTCCCCAGATTACGAACAAGTCTATTCCTTAATCTGTCTTTAAATTCAAATTTGTAGATAAATCGGATGGTTCTTATCGAACATCAGTTATTCATAGTATAGAGTACCAACGTTTAGAGCATATAGTATATTTTTACTGTTCAATACAAAAAACAATCATGATTAACACTTACTCTCGTTCTATCGACGTCTTGCATACCAGAATGGGCATTCATGAGGTAAAGTTTATGCACATGCGCGAATTGATGAACGATTTGTTCTTAAGTACGGGTTGTTCGTAAGTCAGACATTCTTAATGCAGGGACTGCCTGTAGTCAATAACGACTATAAAGACTATAAATTTCCACAAGTTCAGAGAGATATTACATTCAATTTCTTTGACTGGATCATTAATATATACTGTAAATAGCTGGGTTCTCAGTACTGAACCTTGTGAAATTTCAAATACATCACATCAATTGGTTCATAATTGACCATAATACTGGTTACATGTTGTAAATATTCTAGGAGATTTATCAAGCATGATTTCTCGTGTTTAAATCCATGCTGACTTGCACTAACTCTGCTACTCCTCTCCAAATATTTGACTCCAGCATCTTACCCATCACTGATGTCAGGTTAAGTGGGTTAAAAGTCCCTAGGTTTACTCGCCGTCTTGTGTCACATGAGCAACCCTCCAATGCAGAAGAGCTCACTAACCCCATATGTCTCTGGAAGATGGAAAGAAACTAGAGTAATCAGAAGAAACCCATATGGTCACAGCAAGAAGGTTCAAGCTCCTATGAATAGAGCTCTTTGTGTGAACTGCTTTGCAAATCTGTTGGCATAATGTTCTGAAAAGTATTCTCCACCTTCTGCAGCTTCTTTCAATCTTAAGCAGAATACCCCAGGATCTTGAAGCTATCTCTCATACTTTTCTGCCATTGTGCCACAGCACTATTCTTTAATTTCTGGTTGGATGCTAAATGTATTTTGTTGGCTTTATATTTTACACGACACAATGATAATAAAATTGAATCTAATCTATTGATGAGGCCTGGGGTGTGGGCTCTAACCCCTCTCCTCGTCTATGATCATCTCTTTTGTTTTAATGACATTGAGAGAGAGGTTGCTATTGTGACACCATGCACAATCAGACAGACGTCTTGGATCCAATTGTGAGGTGGAATTTGGAATGGAGGCCAAGATTGCAATTTTTGGGTACGAGTTTTCTGGGGAGAAAGGCAATGATATTGGTGCTGTAGGTGATGGGGGAAAAAAAAAGCCTGACATAGGTGTCCTTGATGTGCAGGTGTGCCAGGGCTGAATAGAGGAAAGGATGAAAGGCTAGAATGACTTCCTATTCCGCAAATGTTCAAACATTTACATGAAATAAATAGGAGAAACAGTTTCAGCTGGATACGAGTTTTTATTTATTTAGACATACAGCACAGTCACAGGCCCTTCTGTCCCACGAGCCGGTGCTGTCCAAATACCCTTATTAAGTTACAACCATTACATGTTTTGAAGGGTTGGAAGAAACCAGAGAACCTGGAGGAAGCTCACACAGACACAGAGAGAACATGCAAACTGTTTACTGACAGTACCGGATACGATCCTGGGTGGCCGGCACTGTAATAGTGTTGCGCTAACCACTTTGATAATTGTGTCACCTTTTTAAAAAAAATCATTATTCTGATCTAGAATTTATTGCTTGCTTTGAAGCAGATTAATAATTTTTTAAAAATCTGAGCAGAATAACAATACTGTGGAAAGGAGATAGAGAATAGAACTATTTGGATTTTTGTTTCAAAGTGTTTTTTTTTTAAACACCATGATCAAATCATCCTTTAACTGTCATGGCACCAGAGATTCTTAGCTAGTCTTTAAGTAGAGGTTAATCTTTTGTCTTTTTTTGTGTGGTATAATCTTGATTCAATTGGCACGGGATTTCAACACACTTCGTGAATTCTTCTGGACCGGGATGACTGAAGGCAGAAGGGTAAGCTTGCAAATAAAGCATCTGAAGATCTTCTGTGAATGACAAGGACTTCCATTATTTGACTCACACAAATGACCACAAGAATAGATGGCCAAATAGTTAAAGGTACAGTTTGAGCCTACAATCAGAAGACATTTAATTTTCAGACTTAGGGTGATGAAGTATGACCTGTGTATTTAAGAGGACAGTTGATGGGGGAGGGAAGGATAAATGCAGCAAGTCAGAATTCAGGGGATAATATTTCTTGTGCAGTATTGGTTGCTTTGGAATGTTATTTACTTTTACTGATGAGATGCAGGGGAATGGGTGGTGAGATTAGAATGGCGGAGTACCATTAGCAGATGTAGGTGGGTAATAGATTTGATTAACTATGATGAAAATTGTCAATCAGAATTTATTGCCATGAACAAGTCATGAAATTTGGTGTTTTGAGGCAGCATCACAGAGCAAACACACATCTTATAACCATCTTATCACATTACTATAAAAATAAAATAATAATAACAATACCAGTGCCTTAAAAGTAAGGCAGTGTCTTTGGTTCATTGGTTATTCAGGAATCTGATGGCAGTGGGGAAGAAGCTGTCCTTGTGCCATTGAGTGCTCATCTTTAGGCTTCTGTACCTTTTCCCCAATGGTAGCAGAGTGAAGAGAGCATGGCCTAGGTGCTGGGGGTTTTTGAGGATAGAGGCTGGTTTTTTTTTTACACCACCTCATGTAGATGTCCTCGATGGAGTGAAGTCTAGTGCCTGTAATGTCGCAGGCCAAGTTAACAACTTTCTGGAGTTTATTCTTGTCCTGAATGTTGGCACCTTCATACCAGCCAGAATACTCCCCACGGTACACCTGTCGAAGTTTACGAGAGACCTACCAAACCTCCTCAAACACCTCACAAAATATAGCCACTGGCCAGCCTTCTTTGTGTTGCATCAACTGATAAATTGCTCTAAAAAAAAATGACTGTCCAAAATTTGTTATGCATTATTTGAGTAATAATGGAATTTTAAAATGGGCTTGAAAGTACAATGGCATCATGTTTATTATCTGTGTGCTGCCGTGCAGGTCTGACCTCAGACAGTTAATACTGATTTCATTAGCTGCAGACCCCAAGGCCCTGCATAAAGATACATTTAGTTAGATCTTATGTCTTACCCTGTGTTTTTGATTACACAGTGATCAAAGAGAAAATACTGAAGGAAATCAGGGTGCTAAAATATTGATTATCATCTGATTCACAAACATAATAATTTCCTCTGCTTCTTCAGCACGGATTGTTTCTGATAAGGACAAATTCACTTTGGCTCATAGTATGCTGAGGGGGTGGGGACAACATCAAGCGGTGTTCATGTGGAGTATAGGAATGTATATCTTACCACTAGCAATGTCAGTATTGTGAAGACAAACGCAAAGTGGTAATTTAATCTTGCTGGCAAATGAGTCTTTTTCATCAGCTTAATGCATCCTCTCTTTTCCTTTCATTCAATTTGTTGCAAAAGATTTTACAAATTATAAAAGAAACTGGAAGTGACATCATACTCTGTCTATCTATCATACCTTACACCTCTGCTTTGGGACTTGTTTATGAGATTTTTTTTTAAACAGAAGTAAAATTCAAATAGTTAAATAATTAATAACACCAGTATCATCTCAGTTAATGTTTCTAGACCCAAACTACCAGTCATTTATTCTAAAAACAAATAGCTCCAGTGCAAGGGTGATGAGCTCCTTCAACTCACAGCGACTCCTATTGTACTTCCACTTCCTCGTCAGAACAACCCATCTTTGCATGGTGGCGTTTCACCAAATACTCGGATATTGAGTGGAATAGGCAAGTCTCGCATGCAAAAAAAACTTTGTGATCAAGTCACACAAACACAAGTATGTACCTAATTTTCTTTTTGGATCCTTGCATACAGAAATGTGTCTGGACAATTTGCACATTAGTGCAGTGTGAATGTTAATGCTGTGTTCAGGGGAAAAACCCACCTTGTTCTTCAAATTTGCATATTTTCAACTATTTCTGAGCAGGTCAAAACATTCTTATAAGACAAAGCACTGAAGACAAATTTGAGATGGGGAAATAGACCACAAACTATGGTGGACTCCCACCAAATAACCAAATCAGATGAAATGTGATACTGTAAAAAAAAAACAAACATGGCAGGTAACCAACAGCTGGTGCAACATTGCTCAAATTATCTAACATACGAAGTCAGTAAAGCCTGCTGAGAAACTCAAAAAAAAACTGCAGACACTGGAAAATCGAGCATAAAAAATAGAATTGTTGGTGGAACTCAACAGATCAGATAGAATCCATGGATAGAAATGGTCAGTCAACATTTCAGGTTTGAATAAATGAGAGTAAGATAAAAAAGGAAAAAATACTTATATAGAGGGGGAAAGAAAGTGGGACAGGTGCCAAGAGGTGATAGGATAGATATTGTGAGAGGTGGAGAGACAGGTCGTGGAAGAAACCATTAGGAAGGGGGATGGTGGAAGAAGGGTTAGTGAGAGTGAAAACATTACATAGACATATATGAAGAAGAAATAGAAACAGTGATGGTCAGGGTTACGTAAAATCAGAAAAAAATAATGTTCGTGTTGTAGGCTTAAGGATGTCAAGAATATGATATGGTGTTTCTCAAGTTTACATTTGGCCTTTCCCTGACAAGGGATGAGGCTGAGGACAGAGATGTCATTGGAGGGATGGTTGAGGGAGTTAATATAATTGACTGCTGAAAGGTCAAGTTTGGACCCACAAACATAAATGGTCACACAATCACCATTTTAACAAGCTTCCAATTCCATTCAATAATAAATCAACAATTATTTGTCAATGTAGTGCCTACCCAACATACAACACAACAAAACAAACATGTTGTACTTATCTAAATCCTTTGGACTTTGATGCTTCTTAGTAAATCATAGAAACTTCCAGATATAAGAAGACTGCTAGAGCCTTATTAACTGTATATATGCTCCCTAATGGTTCAATTTCAAACTATTTATAGACTATAGTTCAGGCTCATTAGTGTACGATGTCTGTACAGAATATGATGCCGACATTAAACTAAAACTCTACTGTTTGCATATGACATGTATCATTCAATTCCTTGCATAATTGTATTTATCTTAAAATCTCTTCAATATGATTATCATATTCAGATTTACACCTACAGCATGGTTACAGTTAATTCCAGCCCATGAGCCGGTGCCTCCAAAATACACACCTACAATCCCTGTATGTTTGGAAGGGGGGAGGAAACCGGAACACTCGGAAGAATCTCATGCTGACATGGGGAGGACATACCAACTCCTTACAGATAGCATCATATTCAAACTCAGGATGCTGGTGTTGTAATAGCATTGTACTGACTGGATCCCTAATCATGTTGCCCGTAATCTGCTTCTACCACTCCACTTGTCTCCGTTCCACTCCCTGTGTGGGGAAAAAAAATCTTGTCCCACACATCTCTTTAAACCCATGCTTTTGTTGGAATCTAGGGGTTAAAACAGTATGAAATAAATGATTAATCAATAAGTTTATTTGGACTGCATGAGTCAGGGAAAGAGGAATGTGGCTAAGTGGCTGTCACAGCATGGAGCAAAGTTGGCTGAACAAAATTGGCTGCTCCCAAGATACAGGGAGAGGATATGCATAAAACGATTTAGGAGGAATGCTCAACTGAAGGAGGTGGGAAGTAGCACAGGAGACACAGGCCAGATCAGAACAAAGAATGGCCCGCAAGAATCAAAGGGAATGGAAAACCAGTCTAGGAGGAAGATTAAGGCACGAGGAGGTGTTAAAGAGAACAGCAGAAATTGGCCAGACAGGGACCGAATGGTGATTAGAAATATCTGGGGATGAATTAATTTCAGATCTAAACAACAGGATAGTCTGGCCTGGAGGATTAACATGGGAATGCTACACCCCAGAAATCTGCAAAACAGGAGATGACTTGTGATAACCCTTATGCAAAAAGATCTAGCAGGGAAAACAACTTTTGTTCTGTGTGATAAGATTGACCTATATAAACTGTGCCAACTGGACAATAGGGGTCAGTCTCGGGGAGTAGCTCACTGGCAGGTGACCTATGAACTAACAGACTGACCCAGAGCTCTGTTAAGTTTTATTCTTGTGCTGTGTAATAAATTGACTGTTGAACCGAATACCTTCTCCTATCACTTCATTCAAAGAACGCGCTGGACTCAGACTACACATAGACTAAATTAAGAGTAAGTTAAAGCCAGAGTCCAACAATTTGGTGACCCCGACGTGATGAAGATGGAGAAGTGACGGAAGAAAAAGATACGAAACACCGGTCGATTGTGGTGTGGTGATAACAACAAGTGACCATCCTACAAAGGGAGGTAAGCAGACGCCTGTTTTAACGAAGTTCTGCTATTGGCAAAGATAAATTGTGTGTTGTCACTACTCTGCAAAAGCCCTCGTTAAAGCCAAAGAATAAAACAAAAAGGGGGTTGGAGTCCCCCTAGTAGAACGGGGTTGGAGTCCCCTGTAGTAGAAGGGGGTTGGAGTCCCCCTAGTAGAACGGGGTTGGAGTCCCCCTAGTAGAACGGGGTTGGAGTCCCCTGTAGTAGAAGGGGGTTGGAGTCCTCCTAGTAGAACGGGGTTGGAGTCCCCTGTAGTAAAAGGGGGTTGGAGTCCTCCTAGTAGAAAGGGGGTTGGAGTTCTCCTAGTAGAAAGGGGGTTGGAGTCCTCCTAGTAGAACGGGGTTGGAGTCCCCTCGTAGCGATCTCGAGAGATAGCTTTAGACACTTGGCCAATTAGTATAAGGTGTATGGTGATGGTTATTTGCTTCTATAGTGTATAATAAGGATTTGTTTAAGAATCGTGTACCATAGTAGTGTATAATAAGTATCCGTATAAGGTGTATTGTGTTATAGTTATTTGTTTCTATAGTGTGTAATAAGGATTTGTTTAAGAATCGTGTACCATAGTAGTGTATAATAAGTATCCGTATAAGGTGTATTGTGTTATAGTTATTTGTTTCTATAGTGTGTAAGAAGTATTTGTTTAAGAATCGTGTACCATAGTAGTGTATAATAAGTATCTGTATAAGGTGTTCGGCATTTAACTGTTTTTTCATGCACGCTGGTATTGTTGCTGTGTATATCACTGTATTACTCTCGATGTTTTAAGTACTTCTGAAAAAGGGGCAGCAGAGGTTACAGATTGTACTGTTTTACAGGGTAGAGAGGGCATAGAGGCAAGGTATTTAGAATACGGATCAGGGAAACACAGTGGGGATAGGCAGTCACACAGTGAGGCATCAGTGTACACAGACTAACCGCAAAACAAACAATGTACATTTCACACAAAGGGGGAAACTAACAAGCTAACCGCAAAACAAACAATAGACACTTCACACAACCACGAGACACATAATCCCCCAGCTGGCTCTCTCTCTGATCATCCCTGAAGGGGAACACCTGTTTTCAGGGAGCTGCTGGTCATCTGGTGGTTATAATAACGTGGAAAGGGTCGAAGTAGAGTGCAGGGTGTCAAAATCCTACCAGGAGAGAGAGCCAGGGAGTACGAGGTCTAAAGGGATAAAAATCGGAACAGAGATGGAAGGAGTAATAAGGGATGTAGGGCAAGAGTTCGGGGAAGACAGAGGAGTTCCCCCATCTGTAGACAGACAGTGGGAAAATACAAGGAATCAATTACTGGGAGGATGACCGAAGGGAGAGGAAGGACAGGCTAGGGAACGGTACGAACAGATTTGGAAAGAGCTGCAGAGTCAGGGGAAGGTACCACGAGGGTTTGAAAAAATCCGGCTGTTACTGTACTTAGGAGAAGCAGAGAGGGAAGCATGATCACACACAGAAGACAGGGTCAGGAGAACCCTCGCTTCCCTTTGGGATATGCGTTGCGGGAAAGGGGGGAAGTACGGCTTCCAGAAAGATATAGACAGATGCCGCTAATTTATAAGGGTCCGCAAATTGGGGAGAGGTATCAACCCTTCTCATTCACTGACATGAATTGTATTTTGGATAAAATGCCACCTCCGACTGAGGGAGGTGGAGCGTGGATGGGAAAGTTCTGCCAAGTTACGATGGGACATAAGATAGCCATAGGGGATTGGAGAGCATTATTGGGGAAACAGCTTGGGCTGTGGGAGATTCAGCAGGTAGAAATGATCGCAGGAATCACTAGGTGCCTCGATGCTGAGCCATTTGCCAACCATGCTACGGCAATAGGAGGGGCAATGAGAGATAAGTTCCCCGTTCCCCCCGGTGTCATGCAGTCCCTGACCTTTTCCATAAAGGAGGATGAGGAGATCTCGACTTTTTTAAGTCAGTGTAGGGAGAGTTGGACTGATAAGGCAGGAGTACACCCAGCCACAGATCCCTTGCAGACTACACTCTTTAGGGCTGCAGTAACGAGTGGACTGCCAGCTGTAGTTAGGGAGGCATTAGAGAATAACCCTGATATTCCTGGCTGCTCGAATGAGCAATGGGAAAAACATTTGACCCATCACATGAAACGTTACAGGGCTAAGCCAAAGGAGGACAAACAAACTACGGAGTCTGGCAACTCCTTAAGCTTCAATTGGCAGAGGCTAGGCAAAAGGCAAATGAGGAAAAAAAAAAAAGATTTCCTCAAAGGGTGCGAACCAGATGATTCAGCAGCCACCGCAGCCACCACAAGGGAATGATACTAATTGGCACCCGGCCCCATATTGGGCACCGGGTCCCACCGATGGGGGCAGAATGGGAGGTCCAATGGGGGGATTCCGAGTAAGAGGGAGAGTTCGGAGTGCTCCACGAAGGCACCCAGCCGTATGTTTTGGATGCGGTCAGCCAGGACACTTGAAGAGAGACTGTCCCCTAGTTTGGGAGCCTCGGGACCCGGGGGCAAGGGGCTATGGACCACCACAACAGGAGCCTTGGGTCCAGCCCCAGAGATCGTCAGTGCCACCCCCGGTACATCAGGCACCCTATGCGGCTCTAGCTCCGAGGAGACAATTCCCTTTGCTGACAGAGGAGGAGCAATATTGCCCACAGTGACGGAGCCCGAGCACCCACGAGCAGGCTAGGTTGGCAGACCCTTTCCTGCAGATTAAAGTTATGGACATGGAAGTATCCTTTTTAGTGGATACGGGAGCCAGATTTTCAACACTCACTGGCACTGAATTTCAAGATAAAACATCATCCTCTAGCGTCCAGCTGTTAGGGTTCTCGGGTACACCAGAAAATCTGCCGTTTTCTACACCACTAGTCACTTCTGTGGCAGGACAGACTTTTACACATCAGTACATTTTGTCAGCCAGGTGCCCTACCAATCTCTTGGGCAGAGACCTGTTGGTCAAGTGCGGAGCATCGATCCTTTGTGGACCCAGCGGAATAGAGGTCACCTTTCCAAATGGATAGTCTATGAACTGTTCAATAACTACACTGCATTCCAGTTCTCAGATGTTGTTGGCGGCAGCTGGAGGATCTGCGTCTGAGGGACAATGGGCTGACATTTACTGGGGGCTGCTGCAACCTGAGGACCCACAGAAGGGAGGGCTGCTAAAGCTTTATAATCAATGGAAGCCGTGGATCCAGACGTTACACCCGTATACCCCTCCCTCGGACCCTCCCCATATGACCCTCTTTTACGATAGGGATGGGGATGAAATGTATCAGCATGCCTTTTATGAAGAGGTAGAGGGCAGGCAATGGGAAATTAATTCGGACTACATAGTGATAGGAAAGGAGGGAGTGGCCGCTGTGGTGGCACTAACATCTGAACAGCTGGAATGGTATGAGATGGCAGGTGAGGCCATTCCTCATGTCACCCTTGCAATTGGCACTACTCATCAGGCAAAAGATTTGGGACCGATGTGTCGGAACTTGAAGTCCCTAAGGGACTGGTCTGACACCCAAATACCGATAGTGCAGTTCTCCTCATCTGGTCAGGCATACAGAATTTTGTCTCCGACACATGATCAAGTCCTCCTTGAGCATAGACAGATTGAACGCTTTCATGGTAGAGAGAAGATGGATCACCCCGACTCGGCCCCTATGCTAGATTCTCTCCCTGAGAACCTGTGGTCAGTGGGACCAGCAGATGTGGGTTTTTGTCAGCAGGTTGATCCCATAACCTTCGAACTGTCAGATTTCACCCCTATTTGGCAGATGCAGTATCCCCACAAACCTGATGCTGAGGAAGGTTTGGCAAAGACCATTGATGGCCTTAGGTATTCAGGGGTGTTGGAACATTCGCGTTCTAGTTGGAATACACCCATTTTACCGGTTCCTAAACAAGACACGGGCAAATATCGGATGGCCCATGACTTAAGGCGCATCAATGGTATTGTGAGTACACCCACAGTTCCAGTACCAAACCCATATACTGCCATGACTGCTTTAACCCCCAACCACAAGTGGTTCTCTTGCATAGATTTAGCGAATGCTTTCTTTTGCTTGCCGCTGGCAGAACCATTAAGAGATGTGTTTTCGTTCACGTATAGAGGTAGAAAGTTGCGGTATACTAGGCTTCCACAGGGCTTTATTTTATCTCCAGGGATTTTCAATCAGGTGTTGAAAGAACAGCTGGGGGGGCTAGCACTGCCAGGTGGGGTAGTTCTGATCCAGTATGTAGATGACATCCTATTAGCAGCACCTGATCGTGCTTCCTGTTTGGAGGCCACCTGTCTCCTGCTAGTGCAGCTGTTTAAGGCAGGCTTTAAAGTCTCTCGCTCAAAGCTGCAATGCTGCAGACAGGTGGTCACCTTTTTAGGGAGAATGGTCTCAGCGAAAGGCACAGGGATTTCCCCTGCACATCAAACAGCGATACTACATCATACAAAACCAAAGACAGTTAAAGAGATGCTTTCGTTTTTGGGTTTGTCAGGTTATAGTAGGCAGTTTATCCCATCGTATGGTGAATTGACACATCCACTGCGAACTTTGGTGAATGAGCAGGGGATGAGGAACCTGGGAGCTACACTGGATTGGACTGCACAGGCTGAGATGAGTTTTATTCTATTGAAGCAAGCTCTTACAACAGCTACAGATTTGGCGATTCCAAATTATAAACTACCTTTCTTTTTGGATGTTTCTGAAAAAGCACACACAATTGATGGTGTTCTTTTTCAGAAAAAAGGGGGTGGAAGATGTGTGCTCATGTATGGGAGTATCACACTAGACCCAACGGAAGACAGACACCCACCATGTACAAGACATGCAGCAGGAGTAGCAAAGATTCTACAAAAGGTGGCACACATAGTAATGGGACATGGCCTGACAGTATTAACAACACATAGTATTGTAGCATTTGTGAGCTCCACAGCATTTACAATGACTTCGTTAAGGCAGACGAGACTAGAAAAGATCCTGAATGCTCCAAATGTTACGTTTACCCATGAAGGCATTAACATGGCAGAAAATAGTGGAGAGGATGAACCAAACAATAAAAGGTAAGATCGGGAAAGTACAGGCACGGACCAAACTAAATTGGGTGGATGCGTTGCCTCTGGCATTAATGTCAATAAGGAGTTCGGTAAGTTCTGTGACAGGATTCACTCCATATGAACTACGAACGGGGCACCAGTTCCCAGGACCGGGAGCCGGAAGTCAGACTACGAAGAATGAGGTAAGTTCAATGGGATGCAAGCTGTATTATGATAAACTAACGGCTCTGGTGTCAGATTTTTCACAACAGGTCACAAGTCCCAACAGAGAAGGGGAAACACCGATACCTTCAGTCGCGGAGTGGATTCTGCTAAAGGTCATCAAGAGAAAGTGGTCGGAGCCCAGGTGGACAGGACCCTACCGAGGGGTGGAGAGGACGTCCCACGCGGTTCGACTAAAGGGAAAAGGCGAGACGTGGTATCATTGGAGTCAGTGTGCAGCCACGGACCCACCAGCACGGACACTGGAACAGATTCGTACGGCGGCGACTGAGAACCTGTGAGCAACTACGGACTAAGAACTTTCTGAACGGGTCCCTTTAAAGAACATATTGGACTCCGGGGACTGTTGATGGTAGAATCTATTGTTGTTTAAAAATCAATGACAATGGGCAAGCAGTAAAGGAGATTTCTTCAGGTATTCGCAAATTAGCTCACGTCCCGGTTCAGACCTGGCGACCCTTGGGCAGCGCATGGCTGGGAAATTTGTTCTCTGGAGACTGGGGATGGATACATACTATAGTGCTAGTTGCTGGATTTGTGGTTTTGGCGTTGATTCTGATCCCATGCATCCTTCCCTGCCTCCAGTGCCTCATTCAACGAGCGCTGTCACAGAGAGACATCCCCAGACCCCAAGGCATGTATTTGTCCCTACTGCCCTCTCAAGAGTGTAATGATTACAAGGGATCAGAAATGCCAACCCTAGCATGTAACCCGGATTTCTCTATCTAATAAGTTAACTGGTGGTTGGTCTCATTTTCATGAGACCAAAAGGGGGACTGTTGGAATCTAGGGGTTAAAACAGTATGAAATAAATGATTAATCAATAAGTTTATTTGGACTGCATGAGTCAGGGAAAGAGGAATGTGGCTAAGTGGCTGTCACAGCATGGAGCAAAGTTGGCTGAACAAAATTGGCTGCTCCCAAGATACAGGGAGAGGATATGCATAAAACGATTTAGGAGGAATGCTCAACTGAAGGAGGTGGGAAGTAGCACAGGAGACACAGGCCAGATCAGAACAAAGAATGGCCCGCAAGAATCAAAGGGAATGGAAAACCAGTCTAGGAGGAAGATTAAGGCACGAGGAGGTGTTAAAGAGAACAGCAGAAATTGGCCAGACAGGGACCGAATGGTGATTAGAAATATCTGGGGATGAATTAATTTCAGATCTAAACAACAGGATAGTCTGGCCTGGAGGATTAACATGGGAATGCTACACCCCAGAAATCTGCAAAACAGGAGATGACTTGTGATAACCCTTATGCAAAAAGATCTAGCAGGGAAAACAACTTTTGTTCTGTGTGATAAGATTGACCTATATAAACTGTGCCAACTGGACAATAGGGGTCAGTCTCGGGGAGTAGCTCACTGGCAGGTGACCTATGAACTAACAGACTGACCCAGAGCTCTGTTAAGTTTTATTCTTGTGCTGTGTAATAAATTGACTGTTGAACCGAATACCTTCTCCTATCACTTCATTCAAAGAACGCGCTGGACTCAGACTACACATAGACTAAATTAAGAGTAAGTTAAAGCCAGAGTCCAACACTTTTCATACTGCCCCTCTAAACTCACATTCTACCTTAAGCAATCCCTATGCCATTGGTCCTCTGTGATTAGTAAAGGATTGCTTTAGGTGGGAAGGGAAGGTTGAGAACCTCTGATCAAGACCCATTCGTTACTGAAATATTTTCCTTGAGAAAAATTGTCATTGGTCCATTCCCTTTGGAATAATGAAACCATGCACATAACTGTAATAGTTGTGGTCCTGTCAAGGTACATAAAGTACAACCAAGCCACAGAGTACAATTAAAATAGACTTTATTCGAATAATACTAGTGGGAATGAGCAATCATTAGTGTTGGGTAGACAAGGCCACCTCACTAAGACAGTTTATCTCATTCAAAGAACACAGTCACAGGGTACAATATTTAAGTCATTTTCCTGCATAAAAATTGGATATCATTTCTTATCATTTGCATTTTGCATATTCTCTTCCTAAAGATAGGGAAATTATTTGGTGTCAATCATTTATTCTCATGTACAAGTTATAATTAAGAGACATCCTTCTTGTATACAAAAATCAACAAAAGTCTGGAAGGGTTCCTCTCAGTACACACCAATATCTGCTCTCTGCCTGCCTGATTTCTGGTTTTGAATTAACAAATGCAAATAGCTAGTTTCACTCTAATCTTAAATTATTAAAGTTAACAATGGTAGCCAAAACTTCTGGGCAGAAACAAAGTCAACCAGGGACTGAGTGGCAACGTCAGTGCCGTCAAGCCTTTGACAATTTACATCGCATCTCACAGGTAGTTGCATTTGGGTGAGAAACCGATTTATGAATACGAGTTCTCTTTTGACAGCTCGTTGACATTTATCGGTAGTCAGTTAGTGCCATTGTGTTAAAGATATCAGGCAGACATCAGGATACCTGGGGCCTGGGGGTTTGTAGAAGAGGTGAGAATTGATTCCTGTCTGGGAGGTTTGTTAGCTTTAAACTTGTACCCTGTTCTCTGGAAGCTCCTTGACTGAGTAAACCTTTTGCTGGTTTTCTTATAAATGATTTTTGTAGCTATCTTAAAAACACGACTTTCTACATTTTTAAATTCCCTATGAACACAACCTTCTACATTTCTACATAACGAGTCAAATTAGGTATGATTTTTTTTTTAAAAGTGGTTTTCAAACTTTTTCTTTCCAGTTATTAACCACCTTAAATAAATCCTTATTAATCACAGAGCACCTATGGCATAGAGATTGCATATGGTGAGTTTAAGGGGGCAGTTTAAAAAACACTTCTAAATTTTCTTTTCCCTTAAACACATTTCCATTACTATGTGATGTTGATCCACTATTCACCTGCCTTTGGCTTGCAAAGTTAATCTGATCAAATTTAGAAGAATTTCAGCTCAAAAGATCAAACCATCAAGGTTTGATTTGTAAGAGGCTTACTGAACAAACATTCAGAACCTCAAGGAGTGCATTGCCCTCCTGACAATGGATTCAAATTGCCAAACTTGCCACAATGACTTGGCTTTCCATCAACAGACATGGAATCTTGTACATCACAGAAGCCGCTCACTGCACTAATTAAACATTTTCCTGGTGCATCACATTTAACAACCATCTGTGTGATGAGTTGAAATGCACAGTTGTGACAATGTCCCTACATTCCTACAGCTGCCAGTCTGAGGCTCCCTATTGCACCATCTACACAGAACTCCTCTGCTTTGCTTGAGTTCCCACAAAGCATTTTTTATTGCCACATCTGTGACTCTGATCTCCTGTGATCTGACTTTCTTTCTTTTCTGGTTTGCCTGCCATGGCAAAAAAAAATCCTTGAAATCTTGCAATTGTATAATAATTTCTCAGCCATACAGAATTAAGTCCTGATCACATCTGAAGAATACTCTTAATTTTTGTTCAGTCAAAATGCTGACCAAAAGAAATCTATGATCAATGCTCACTATTCAGGCACCGCTATACTACCTGCTGATATTACTCTCATGCTGTGTGCCAGAAAGCCTGTTGATTTTCAGTTTCCCTTTTGTTCATGACTATTCTAGATGTGAAATGTTTCATGAAGCTTCTAATTTCTTGAAATGTTCTTCACTTTGGTGAGATCATTCTGACCCCTGATTTATTTTGCAGCAAGAAAAACTGGCTACAATTGACATTGATTACCAAAATATTTCATTAGCTACTGCAATGTAGATTCAGCATATAGAATGTAAACCCGAGTCAACAAACTCAACTGTACTTTGATCAATTTTATTTGTAATATCATGGGAATTTTTAACTCTTCTGGGATTGATATATTTGTCTTTTTTTAATCATCAGATGTGATAAGAATGTTTTAAAAAAAATAACAGCAGGAGTAGGCAATCCAGCCTGTCAAGCCTGCTCCGCCCTTCAATCAGATCCATGGCTGATCTGATGATCATGTCCACCTACCTGCATTTTCCTTATATCCCTTAATTCCTTTACAATGTAAAAATCTATTCAACCTTGTTATAAATAATTTACTGAGGTAGGCTCCACTGCTTCAATGGACACCAAATTCCACAGATACACCTCCCTCTGAGAAGAGCAGTTAGTCTTCATCTTTGTCCTAAATCAACTAAGTTGAATCTTGAGGAAGGATATGTCCCCTAGTTCTGATCTCCCCGACCAATGGAAACAACTCACCCACCTCTACCTTATCTCTGCCTTTCATAATTTTACATATTTCTATGAGATCTCCTTTTATTCTTCAAAATTCCACCGAGTACAATCCCAAGCAACTCAATCTCTCCTCATCGGCCAACCCCTACATCTTTGGTTTAGAAAGTGATTTGAATTGGGGTGGTATTTTTCCAGACATTCATATTGCCATATGTATGATTTGTGTCTTATTTGGTAGGGTTGGGTTTTTAAGCAGTATGTGTTACATTACCCCTCCAGATAACCCCCATGAATCATCATTGCAATTCGAGTACATTTTCACAGTAATTTGGCTTTTACACGTCAATTAAATCCACATTTCTCAAACAGCCATTTGGAGTATTCCTGTTAAAAATATACCAGCATGGTCCAAATATATTGTTTTGTAACAAATGACTGCCTCCAACAAATTTTAGTTGGAATGGTTGTCTATTTAAATCAGAAATTAAACAAAAAAAAACATTCTCAAGAAGAACAAACCATTCAAGAGTGAACAGAAGCAAGAGACAGGCATTCATGAGAGCAGTATGGGATGGGGTTTTATTTCCCTTCCTTAATGGTAGCATTGGCTCAGTGATTGGAGTGAAGAGATTGTGTGTTCAAGATTTACATTTTGAGCACATATTCTGGGCAAAGTGTGTGAAAGCTATTTGAAACTTCTGAGAGGATCTGAACATCAATCCCCAGATGATGATTTTAAAAATCATTTGGTAGCATGTTCATGATTATTCTGCAAATGCTCTTTTTTTTTAAACAAAGGACAGGGAATCACATCGGAGGTGAATAATGAAGTGGTTCTGGGTGAACTGTGAAAAGAATGAAGGAATCACCTTCATTTAGTGACTTTTTCCATCTATTTCAGCAAGTCCAAAATGCTTTTCAATTGATTAAATGCATGTTTATGTCTCTTCACTGATATTATTATTTCTGTACGTTTCACCTAAACAACAATGGTAATATGCAGAGAAAGGCCAAGAAATCATGTAGCCTTGTGTATTTACATGTTCTAGGTTGAATTTGGAACATAGAACATGGAATAGTACATTGGAATAAGACCATGCATCTGCACTGAACATGATGCCTAAGCAAAACTAAAACTCCAGTCCCCACAGATTCACATGCCTCTCTAGAAGCCTATTACATGCTTCTTTTTCATTTGTTTCCACTATTACTTCTGACAGTCTCTTCAGGTTCCTACCAATTTCTGTGTTTAAGAAAAAATGTACCCTGCACATCTCCTTTAAATCCTCCACCCCCACCCCCGCTATCTTATACTCACCAATATGTGACATGTTTGCTCTGGGAAAACAATTCTTATTATCTACTCTTTCTGTGCCCCTTATGATTTTCTAAGTATCTATCAGGTCTTCCATGAACTTCCAACAAACCAGACAAAATAATCTAAATGTGTCCAATCTTTCCTCATCGCTCATACTCTCTAATTTAGGCCATTTACTGGTAAATCTCTTCTGTACCCTTTCCAAAGATCACAGCCGTTCTGTAATGAGGCAACCAGAATTGTACACAATACTCCAAATGCAGCCTAAACAAATTTTTATATTACTGCAACTAGGCTTTTTATTCTTAAGTTCAAAGCCCTGACTAATGAAAGCAGTTTTGCAACTCCTTTCAAGGAGTTATGAACCTGAACACCCAGATCCCTCTGCACACAAATGCTTTTAAATCCTGCCATTAACAGAATAAAATCTATTTACTATTCCCCTCTATGGTAAACTACTGTTGTCTGTTTTTGTCTGGATGGCCACACCCATTAGCCAGCTCTACCTTTGACCCCACCTACAGGCACCTGTATAAAGATGATGACTGTTTCATCCCCCCACCCCCTCCCGCCCCCCCCCCCCCCCCCCCCGTTCAATGCAGGATGTTCGAGCAGTGTGGATGTGCCTTTGTTCTTTAGTGAATAAAAGCCTATTGGTTTCTCAATCTCAGTCTTGAGTAATTGATGGTGCATTAATTTTATACACTAAAAGTTTTTTTTGCAAAGGAGCAGATCCTGAAGCTCAATAACCTGAAGCATCTCCCAAATTTGAACTCTGGCTACAGTGCTTTGAAGCATTCCTGCAGGCATCTTCAGCCATTGGGTGGTCAGGGAAGCCATGTCATACTAAGAGGCCATGGACATTCTTAAAGGTCAGTACCTTCCAAAGAATAACATTGTCTATGCCAGGCACCTTCTAGTGACCTGCAAACGGTGACACAATGATTAGAATGCTGAGTACCTTTGGGCCCTGTGAACCCTCAGAAGAGCCTGTTAAGGTAAGGCTGTGACTGCTGCTAAGTACACTTGGGTCCTGATCAGGGATGCCTATATCACTGGGTTCAGGTCAAACTACATCTGCCAGAGACTGTTGAACAAGGGAAGCTTGGTCTGTGGAGAGCAATTGAGCTGGCAGGTACACTAGAAGTGGCTCTCCAGAATATGGAGGCCTACTCGACAGATAAAATGGCTGCATCATGGTTATTCCAGGTACCGCCATCATGGGTTACACCATCACCCATTCACTTCGCTAACAAGTTGACCATGGCAGCAGTACTCCGCTAATGCCTCCCACTGCTTTCACCCAGTT